>NC_056730.1:738594082-738809082 GCF_019279795.1 Protopterus annectens | reverse complement strand
ACCCTATTAAGTTTCTGAGAAAGATGAAGGAAACAAAGTTGTACCTGTCTTGCTGGGAGAACAGGTACACCCTTCACTTCACATCAATATCCTGATGAAAGAAAGAATGACCTGGCAGATCTCAAGATAGGCCATATTAATTTATAAAAGACCAAATGAAGCACAGTACACTGGGCAAAGCTAGACAGAGTATAGAATGACTTGAAGAAGAAACACCTAAGCAGACCGGACTCCTTTTTATGTATGTTGTTGTTGTGTCTTTCGGCTTTTCCCGGTTAGGGGTCGCCACAGCAGAACTCCGGTCTGCTAATGATTGGAAGTTGATTGGACTGAACCATAGGCTGAAGCAGAAGTTAACTGAAAAGAATAGGCTAAAGAATCAGCATCATTGTCAGAATCCTCATCCGATGACTCAGGGTCCCTTGCCCTTTTGGGGGTATAGGACTAAGGGGGTGCAAAAAATGAAACACCCTGACAAGGTTTAAATTCCATCAAAGCACTGAACAATCCTTGAGTGAAGCCTTGGTATTCCCTTTGTGGATCCCTGGTAGATGACACCACATATTTAGATTTCTGTGTTTTCTTCAAGGAGACATTCACCCTGACAAAACATGGTGGTTTGGACCCTTGCTTGGATTCAGTCAAGTTACCTGGCACCTTTTCCCTGATAAGGATCTAAGGAATCCCCCTCTTACCTGACAAGGATCTAAGGAATCCCTTTAGGCACCTTGGATAATGAGCCATGGTTTCCCCTCAACATTCATGGCAGATATTTGCAGTGCCTTTGAGGTCTTTCTAGAAGCAGGTTCTATGCCTACCACCCAGAAGGTCGAGGCAGAAGAAATCAATGGCAACACTGGGCTGTCCATCATGGTCTCACACACCACAAGAGAGATGTCCTGTGCAGGCTGCACAGCAGGACAGTCAAGCCAAGATTGTTTGGCCTTCTTCTTGAGTGGTTGCTGAACCTCAGGATGAGCAGATTCAGCCATGGTACCTTGGGCCAAGAGCTTGATATGTTGGTTCTCAAGATAAAAGAAAGATGGCTACGTAAAGTCCTAGGTACAAAATCCTGACAGATGGAACACTGAGAGTGGTTGTGAGAAGCACCTAATCAAAATAGGCACCTATCATGGTGGTCCTTATGGGGAATCTGCCTCCCACACTGACATTTCCAATCCTTGGATGATATGTAACCCAATGAAAAAATATACTAAAAAGAAAAAGGAACCCCAATGGGATACTTACCTTGAAGACATAGGCTTGGTATAACCAGCAAAATGAAAGGCATTCAGACTGATGTACAATAATGGCCTTCAGAGTGGTGGCAGTGCTGGATTGACAGCATACGTATGTCACCTTTATGACTTATGCTTGCACGGGCAGCATACATTTGATATAAGATGCTTTTAGGTGATAAAGACTTTGGTATACTGGCTGATTTTGGGTATCCTTGACAGGAGATCCCAGAGGTGATGAACATTGCATCAGTGATATGGAAGGACATCATCTTGTATCTTGTCCTTCTAATATAGGCACATGTTGCACTATCCTTTGCATACCTTCATCACTTGTCAGGTCAGACCATAAAGCAGTCTCCTTCAAAATAAAACTGAAACACGGAATCTCCTCCATTCAAGATACCTTTAGAAATTTCTTTAAGGCAAACTATCTACCCCTAAGGTGATACATTGGCAAACTTCAAATCCCTGCCAAACCCAGGTAACTCTACTGAATACTCAGAAATGTACACCGCCACACTATACCTAGATGCAGCTGTAGCCCACAAGAACAAGTGCAGGGCAAACCACAGAAACAAACCCACATGGTAGAACCATAATGCCAATAAGCTTTATAATAAAAGAAAAGGAATTTTGACCAAAAGTAAGAAGAGTAATTCCCAGAATGTTACAGCCCATGTCACTGAAATAAACAACTCAGGAGCTAAATAAAATCCACCAAAACCAAGTTTGGAGCTAAAACAGCTAGCCAAGCCAAAGACAATCACAAGGCATTTTTAGTTATGTTTGTAATCTAAAAAGTACAACATAGCAATGCACAAAGCTGATTGTGACCAATGTTACCTATATTAATGTTGAAGAATCAGTGAACCTACTAGCCACTAAATTTAACTCTAACTTTACTGTCCTCCCTCCATCAGTCCCTAAAGATATACCTGAAATTGGCTCACCTCCACCTATCACACAAGACAAGGTCCTAAAAGTGCTACGAAAAGCTAAAAACGCTGCATTGTTATGTCCTGACAAAATCCCTGGATGCATCTTAAATAGCATGAAGCATGATTTAGCCACACCCCTAACAGCACTGTTCAAACTCAGCCTCCATACAGGTTTTGTAGCAAGTGAATGGAAAGCTACACTCATTCCCCTGCGTTAGACAGACCACCCTCATATGCAAAGCCATGGAAAGACTTATCATGGAACTAATCAGTCAGGACATAGGGAACCTCCAAACACTGGACCCGTCTCAGTTTGGATTTGTCAAGGGCAGGTCATGATTGCTCAACCTGGTAATTTTTTTTTAAAAGGTCACCAAAGCAATAGATGAAGGCAAAACACTACACACCACATACTTCGAACTGCCAAAAGCTTTTGTCACATTCCCCAGTACGTTATAGTAGAAAAGCTAAATAAACTGGGAATAAACCCATATGCCACTTAGTGGATTGCTAACTGGCTCACGGATAGGATGCAGATAATCAAAATAGGGGAAGTCACCTCTACAAACAGATGTGTCAGCAGTGGATTCTCCCAGGTTTCTGTACTGGCATCTCTCCTGTTTGGCATCTACTTTTCTGAAGTAAAAGCCAATACCTAAGGGCCCCAGCTGACTAAGTTTGCAGATGACTGCAATCTAGAAGCAGCCATTGAATACTTAATGACTTAGCCATCCTGCAGGAAGGTTTGAGCCAAATAAATAACTTGCCAAAATCAAGGACTGAAAATAAATGCCAAAAAATGTATTACTGTATCCTTTGAGAAGTCATCTATACCAGGGATCTATTACACTGACAATATGCCCCTAAGAGCTGACCTACTTGTTCAGGATTTGGGAACTTATGTGGACAGTGACCTAACGTTTGACCAACATATGTCCATTGTTGTAAAAAAAAAACTTCCATATTTTGCAGCTTATAAACAAAGGGATTTTGTCTTGATCTAGGGATGTCATTTTCCCACTTTACTCAGCCCCCATTAGGCCAGTCATTGAATATCATTCCCTCTTTAGCATGTATCTGTCCAGACACTTGCAACAACTAGAACACCCGTATAGATACCTTTTTTAAAAAAATACAAGGCCAAAACAACATATCCTGCATGGACCTACTCAAGGTCCTGCCACTATACTCAGTATCTTACAGACTGCTAACAGGCAACCTGTGTCTGGCATACAAGTCATCCTATGACCCATTACTGGTGGATTTGCTACACATCAGCAAGTCACATGACATCAGAAATATTTGTTCTGGGGGTCTAATCTCTTCTGCAACAGAACAGTTTGGAGGGATATGTATATCTTGCAGAGGATACCGCTGCTCTGGAACAGACTCCAATGTCTCATAAAACAAAGTTCATCCCTGTCCATATTCAAGCACAACTTACATCTATGGATGAGAAACAGAACATTTACCCTAGGACTTCCCCTGTTTTACCAAATGACAGAGGCAGCTCCTAATTGCTTTATCCTATGCATGGGTCCCTTCATATCTATAGTATGGGTAATATATAATTATCAACCATGGAATCTTTTAAGGCTAATCTACAACCAAATGGGACTGGTTATTTCAAGCACATAAATGGAAATTGGCTAGGGCTAAAATGGCCCACAAAGGCAGACTGCCTAGTACTTATCCATGAACCTATATTACATCAATCTCTGCTGCTTTCACCTATATGTAATTCTATACCCATGCAGCTTTTCTTTTGGAATCTCATATGGGTAATGGTTCAGATGGACTATCTTGGTTAATAAATGAAAATAAATAAATGAATACATGAAGAAAGAATGAATAAATTAAAAAAAACTTTTCCAAGAAAGGACCACTTTGGAAATTGACCTGTTTAGTTTTCAGAAGAATGCACTTTAACTAAATTATGTCTCTTTTTAACAGAGGAGACTGATCCACAGACACATTCTACATAGAGCAGAGAAAATGCTTCTGTATATCTTTTTCCATTTCCTTTCACTTGTTACCGATTGGTGAAGCTTCTTAAGGGAAGGCTTCTTCCTGCCACTGGGCCCTTTGAAGTGTTGCCTCTCTCAGGAGAAATCCAGCCAAAATGTTGGAACATTCAGCACCAGGGCAGTGCTAAACTGCCTGACTTAAAGAATATCAGCTGCATTAGTTTTAGTGAATCTACCAATCAGATCATCCAAGAGGATCTTGGAGATCTTGAAGCCCACTGGAAAGCCTTCAGTTTAGATCATGTACAATATCAAGTAGAAGAAAATCTTAATTAGGGCAGATATGTATCCCCTTCCTCACTCGTTTTTAAATCTTCAAAGTTTCCTGGCCAATCTTAGGCATTTAATTGATTTAGGTCTCAGTTATTTTACCATTAAAGTACACATTTCTACCTTCTTGGTGTGTTATTAATTTGTACACTAAAAATTTGTACAGTGAAGCTCTTCATCTTTAGCATTTACTGAATAATTCAGCTCTGTTTTTGTAAGTGAAACATACTGGCAATCTATCAATCCACTTTTTCATTCAGCTTATTCTAAAAACACGACGTCTGTGTCTCAGAATATTCTGGTGTCCAGAAAATGTCTGTGTTTCAAGCTGTTTCATGTAAAGAACTTTAACACATTTCCCAAAATACTGAATTGTATTACAGAATGCGTTTTTCTTCATTCTTAATGTAGTTTCTAAAAGATTTAAACTAACAATTAATTCATCTGCTACTATTTTTTGAGGAAGCAGAAAATACGACAACAATGCATCCTGTACACCCTGGATGTGTCAGTTGCTGGTATATTGCTGCAGGGTACTTAAGTATATGAAAATAAACTATTTGTTCTTCTGGTGTGTTCCATAGGGATGTGTTAAGCAAAGCATATCTGAAATGCTCTCAACTGAAAACTAACCAGCATTTCTTAATACAACAGAATGACATTCCACCAGATTGTTGGTTGGGAGTCATATACCTCATTAAGTTTACCAAATGATGAGTCATTAACCTTAGCCTGATAGGTCATCATAGACTGACTAGACTGTTGCAACAGACTTGTTTATCTATAATTGAAGAATACAGGAAGCCACCCCAATTAGTGTGTGTGTGTGTGTGTGTGTGTGTGTGTGTGTGTGTGTGTGTGTGTGTGTGTGTGTGTGTGTGTGTGTGTGTGTGTGCGCGCGCGTATACAAGGCCCTTCACATCTTAAGGCAAATATATTTTTCCTGAAGAAACATTATTTTTCATTAAAAATAATCAAGTGGTCTCACACAAAGAGTTTTGGGGTAACAGCATTTTGTCCAATTCTTATCATAGGATCATAGGAGGTTACTAAGCTAATGGCACTGGAGCCCTTCCAAGCCTAGCCAAGAGTTTATCCCCAAAAAGAAACCTCAGTCAGCACCTGTCACCCCTGTCAGTGAGGGATACAGGTGGAACTCCCGGGACAAATTTGTTGTTTCCCATCCACTCATTAAGGTTTCGCTTGAAGAGGGTCAGAGAGGTGCTCTGTTTTCTGTGTATGGGAAGCTTATTCCAGAGATGGGGCAGCCTCTGGGAGACAAACCTGTCTCTCCAGCAGGTTTTGTTGATGTTGCATATTAGATTCTGGCCTTCTGAGCTGGTAGTGCATGAGGAGTTAGACTTATGGATATGGAACATCTCTAATAGGACAGAGTCTGGGACTGCCTTGTAGGCGAGACACAGATCACCACTGAGCAATCTGTATGATACTGAGTAGAGTGATAGTGATTTGAGCCTGTCTGCATCTTTGTGAGATATTTCAATGGCCTTTCCAGTTGTTGCAGATTTTTGGAGAGGTACATCCCAAATGGGGCGTTATACTCAATTATTGGGCTAATGAGGGAAGAGTATAGAGAGGTAATAACCTCCTTTTTTCTGGATGCAATCCCTTTACTTATGAGATGAACCAAGTAAAAGGATTTTCTGACCACTGCAGTTACATGATGGTCGAATGTGAGGTTATTATCAACCTGAGTGCCCAGGTCTCTCACCATAGGTTGTGTGCTTAGGGGGTTGCAGTTGATGTGGTAATCAAAAGGGGTTATGTTTTTGCCGAATGGTATGATGATACACTTTTTTGCATTTAGCTTGAGGGTATGAATTTGGTACCAGTCATTACTTGCTGTGAGATCCTCTTGCAGTATGTTTACATCATCTGGGGAGTCAATGACAGCACCCAACTTACAGTCATTTGCAAACTTGGTCAGCTACAGGCCCTTTGTCTTTGCCTGGACCTCTGAGAAATAGATGCCAAACTGTAGGGGTCCCAGGACAGATCCCTGGGGAACTCCACTAGTGACAGGTCTGCTATTGGAGGTGGAGGTGCCTATTTTGACTTTGAGGGTCCTATCAGTGAGCCAGTTGGTCACCCACATGATGAGATAGGGATTTACACCAAGTTGTGTTAGTTTTTCAATGATGCCCAAGTGGATGATTGTGTCAAAGGCTTTGGCCAAGCCAAGGTAAGCTGTATGTACTGACTTTCCCTCATCCAAGGCCTTGGTGACAGTCTCAAAAAAGTCAACCAGGTTCAACAGACAAGATCTGCCCTTGACGAATCTGAACTGGGTGGGGTCAAGAGCTTGGAGATTGCATATGTCCTTGTTTATGAGATCCATAATAATACACTCCATGGCTTTACATATCAGACTTGTCAAGCTAATGGGGCAATAGTTTCCAGGTTCAGTAGTGGCACCACCTTTTCTGTAAGGGGGTGACAATGGTAGTTCTCCACTCTGCTGGAATAAAGCCTGTACTTAGGCTGTGGTTGAATAGAATGTTCAATGGAGAAGACAGTTCTTGCTGGAGATGGTGCAGAATACACCCTGAGATACTAACAGGTGCCAAGGAAGCTGTGTTCTTTTCCTTGGATAGGGCCTGCAACACTTAATCTATGGAGATGTGATGTGCGGGACAAGTATTGGGGATGTTGAAAGGGCCTATTCCAGATGGCTACCTTCAGCACATTTCAGAAATGTAGGAATAACAAATACTCAGTTTTCAGAAGAATTGTGCTTTAACTAAATTCTGTCTCTTTCTCTCTGACAGTGGAGACACAGACATATTCTACAGAGAGTGCACACCTTCACCAAGTAGTGTGGTTTGGACTTTCAGTCCAGAAGCAGAGTATCCTTTTGCAGGAATGTGTCACAAAGTATCTTAAACTGAGACACATTTTCTATCTTTCAGTTTCATATAATTTCCTTTTGGGGTAGTGGGGACACTGTACAGGATTCTGCCCAAATGTTACTCCAACTGTACATGGCAGCTTATAATTCCATATAATTGTGAAGTAGGCATTTACATTATCAAGTGATCATCAAGATGTCCTTGAAAAGTGAATTCATTATCTTGCCATCTGCTTTAATTATTCCATTGCCTGTGCCATTATAGCAGGACTACCTGAAGCATATTATTATGTTTATAATGTTTAGTTTCTATTAATGAAGCAAAAAACTCACAGAAAATCATTATGGTGCTTTCCAGTGTTAGTGTTTGGCACACTTAGGGAAAAAAGTTTTTTTGTTTCAAAGAAATGTATTGCCCTGAACATGTGGATTGCATACCCAGGTGAAGATGGTGCAGTGGTACAATAAATGTATTGCCCTGAAAATGTGGATTGCATACCCAGGTGAAGATGGTGCAGTGGTACAATAAATGTATTGCCCTGAACATGTGGATTGCATACCCAGGTGAAGATGGTGCAGTGGTACAATAAATGTATTGCCCTGAACATGTGGATTGCATACACAGGTGAAGATGGTGCAGTGGTACAATAAATGTATTGCCCTGAACATGTGGATTGCATACACAGGTGAAGATGGTGCAGTGGTACAATAAATGTATTGCCCTGAACATGTGGATTGCATACCCAGGTGAAGATGGTGCAGTGGTACAATAAATGTATTGCCCTGAACATGTGGATTGCATACCCAGGTGAAGATGGTGCGGTGGTACAATAAATGTATTGCCCTGAACATGTGGATTGCATACCCAGATGAAGATGGTGCGGTGGTACAATAAATGTATTGCCCTGAACATGTGGATTGCATACCCAGGTGAAGATGGTGCAGTGGTACAATAAATGTATTGCCCTGAACATGTGGATTGCATACACAGGTGAAGATGGTGCAGTGGTACAATAAATGTATTGCCCTGAACATGTGGATTGCATATCCAGGTGAAGATGGTGTGGTGGTACAATAAATGTATTGCCCTGAACATGTGGATTGCATACACAGGTGAAGATGGTGCAGTGGTACAATAAATGTATTGCCCTGAACATGTGGATTGCATACATAGGTGAAGATGGTGCAGTGGTACAATAAATGTATTGCCCTGAACATGTGGATTGCATACCCAGGTGAAGATGGTGCAGTGGTACAATAAATGTATTGCCCTGAACATGTGGATTGCATACACAGGTGAAGATGGTGCAGTGGTACAATAAATGTATTGCCCTGAACATGTGGATTGCATACCCAGGTGAAGATGGTGCAGTGGTACAATAAATGTATTGCCCTGAACATGTGGATTGCATACCCAGGTGAAGATGGTGCAGTGGTACAATAAATGTATTGCCCTGAACATGTGGATTGCATACACAGGTGAAGATGGTGCAGTGGTACAATAAATGTATTGCCCTGAACATGTGGATTGCATACCCAGGTGAAGATGGTGCAGTGGTACAATAAATGTATTGCCCTGAACATGTGGATTGCATACCCAGGTGAAGATGGTGCAGTGGTACAATAAATGTATTTCCCTGAACATGTGGATTGCATACCCAGGTGAAGATGGTGCAGTGGTACAATAAATGTATTGCCCTGAACATGTGGATTGCATACCCAGGTGAAGATGGTGCAGTGGTACAATAAATGTATTGCCCTGAACATGTGGATTGCATACACAGGTGAAGACGGTGCAGTGGTACAATAAATGTATTGCCCTGAACATGTGGATTGTATACACAGGTGAAGATGGTGCAGTGGTACAATAAATGTATTGCCCTGAACATATGGATTGCATACACAAGTGAAGATGGTGCAGTGGTACAATAAATGTATTGCTCTGAACATGTGGATTGCATACCCAGGTGAAGATGGTGCGGTGGTACAATAAATGTATTGCCCTGAACATGTGGATTGCATACCCAGGTGAAGATGGTGCGGTGGTACAATAAATGTATTGCCCTGAACATGTGGATTGCATACACAGGTGAAGATGGTGCAGTGGTACAATAAATGTATTGCCCTGGACATGTGGATTGCATACCCAGGTGAAGATGGTGCAGTGGTACAATAGTTAGTGCTGCTGCCTTACATCACTTGTTTCTTCAGCTTGGCTCTCAGTGGAAAGCAATATGGGCAGTGATTGCATGTCTTCCCTTTACTGACTTGGGTTTTTGAGGGGTGCCATGGTTTATTCCCCCATTTCAAAGTTGCCTTCACTACCTTTAGGTGTATATCGTGTGTGTGTGTGTGTGTGTGTGTGTGGGGGGTGTGGGGGGGTGTGTGTGTGTGTGCAACCATGCAATCATTCTGTGATGGCTTGTTGCCTTGCACAGGATGAGTTTCTGTGCAATCTTCCCACTGAGTGCCAGGATAGGTTCAAGCTTCCATGCAACCTTGTACTGGATTAAGCAGGTAATCACATTGAATGAATAAATGCATAGCGTAATCAGGGCTGTGTGTATGTGTGTGTGGGTGGGGGGGGGGGTCTGTGCATGTATGTGTGTCTTTAGAAGTATTGATAGGGAAAGGGTATTTAGCACCCTAATGGGTAAAGTTGGTGCTATTGGTAGGGGTAGGGTTGCAGGGTGGAGAAACATGGTTTCCTTAAAAGTTCCACTAAAGGAACAGTGTATGCCTGCAAGCTAGTGGTCCATTTTTTTCTATTTTTTTTTTTTTTAATTATCATTTGTGACACTGATTACAAAATGAAACTGTTTGGTTTCATTTGTGTTTGATAATATATGTTTTTTTTTTTTAATTTTTGTGTTGTACTGATTTGTGATGATGACATTTAAAATTAGACCATTACCCGTAAGAACACTGAAACCATGAACTCTAGAGTGGTGAGCTATTTGGATTTGGGAGAGGTATGCACTAAGTGGTTTGGGAGGCTTTTTTAAATTAGCATCATGCAGTTTCATCTTAAGAGGACAGCTGCCTTTTATTCAAGCACTGACATCACCAATACTGGAGGAGTAAACACCTACCAGTGTCAGAGATATGCATTTTCCTACCAAAAGTTTAAGCCTTCTCTAAGATCATTAAAAATTAATGATGACTGTGTGGTGACTGATTAAGATCTCAGGCTCACAGCTCCAGGGTCAATGGGTTCATTGCCTTTATGCAGTTTATGTTTTCTACATGTGTCTGCAGAGATTTTTGTAGTATAATTCTATTCCACTTCAAAAGCATGTTGTTAGGCTGGCAGCTGTCCAGATACTTTTAAATACATTTACATATATTGCTGCCATTGACCGTTGCTTCGCATTGGCCATAAAGCTGGGTAACGATGAGAATCAAGTCCTCATCCACTGGACTGTCATCACTGTCACCTCACTACACCAATGGCTGCAGTGCCTTGTATCAGACGTGCTGGGCCTTGGGTGCTGTAGCTAGTGGAGTGAGGGAAGGAGGATCCTGTGGGCCAGCCCTACCCAGCTGTACTGTGTAAAAAAAAGAAAAGATAAGTGTTGGGGTGAGAGGAAAAAAGGATAACATTAGTAACTTCATATGTGGCATACAATGCATTGATACAATTATTTGAGTCTATTCTGTTAAGTTTACTTTTAAGACTACCAACTCCTAACAAATAAGATTTTTACTTTTAAGACTATCCAGCTCATAACAGGTGCACACTATACTACAGACTGCAACAAGCAATTCTTGATGTGTACATATATTGCCCATATGCATGTTTCAATTACATAGATTACAGTTTACATCAGACCATTTCTGCCACTAGTACAGAGATTTGAATTTACCTTAAAATATTGATGCCAAATTAACAGTACTGTATAGCTGCGAAGTGTGGTATGTGAACCTATGACCTCCACCTGCTGTCTAATACTGTAATCGTTGTTTGGCCTACAGACTAATGCATGCATAGTTTACTTTTACAGTTGTGAGATGCCTCCTAACTTTGATATTAGTATATTGAACTGCTGGTTTGTGCTACACAGTAATGCATGAATGCTTGCTTTTATGGTTGAGATATGCATGGTCAACTTGATACAACTGCATAAGATACCCCCCCAAAACTATCTTAAACTTGTAATGCTACAGTAATAGTATTGCTCTACTGCATACATACTACATGCTTCTGTCATCCAGACCACTCTAGTGGCATGGGTTCTCACATTCAGTTCTCACTCTGTAACAGCTGTGGAAGCAGAACACAAGAGAGTAGCATTATGAATACCAGTCCTGACTATATTCATTTTTTTTAACTCTTACAAATAGTCTCTGTACTTGATACTTACACATCTGTGGGGTGTCCCCAGTCCTACATTCCCCGATCCAATATTTGACAGTATCCCTCTTCCTCATCCGAAGGACATTGTAGTGGTGTCTAAACTGCTCTCCAGTGCACGGGATACCAGCTCTAAACTGCTCTCCAGTGCATGGGATACCAGCAATACTGGTCACAGCCTGGACAAGACTATACCATGCCTCTGACTTGTAGTCTGAGCCACAATAGTCCCTCTCCAATAGCCTGGGCCCATGTACATTCACTAGGAGTCCAGAAAACACTTTGGACTCCTGTACACCCCCTTTTGAGCACAAAATCTCACTCCCTCTCCACAAATGCCTGCCATACCCACTACAGATCAAGACCAACGTAGAATTATGGTTTCTCACCAACTGCAGTTATCTCGCTTACCAGACATGTGCACACTGTTTGAAGATGTTGCGGAATGCTTACCATGGCACAAAAACAGTACTTGGCAGTGCATAATGGTAAGCAGAGTGCAACATAGGCAAGCAATGCAATTTCAGGGTTATTGGCTGCAAAGACCTTTGTGTATGTGTTTTAGCAAAAGTGAAGGTCATGTCCATACACATAGCAGGAACACACTGATAGGAATATAGTACACAGTATATTTTCTGTTTTTGGCTGTCTGCTTACTGTGTGGTCTGTGTTCTCCACTTCCACGGTTTTTACTACATGGTTCATAGAGCAAACAGTGGAAAAAAAAATTTAAATGAAGAAAACTAGGGAAAGGGAAAAGAAAATGGCGTGCTGTCATACAATACTAAGATTGGCATATCTTGGTGTGACCTGTGATGTGCACCATAAGTTTGGACTGGAAAATCATGTAGGAGATATATTAGAAAGTAATTATACACACTGCAGTTTCTTACTTCACAACCCTTACAAGATCATGTCTAACTCTGAAACAGGCAATCAGTACACTTCTAAATAATGCATGCAGATAGTGTAACATCCTGTACTTCACATTATTGTTAAATACATTTCAGCATATGCAGTATGTAGGTGACAAAATTGAAAAATACCTTCTGAGATTCAGTACTTCTCTGTACAGATGCCCTGAAGAAAATGCTTTCTCTCACTGTTCCAAACATACAGAACTTTCCTCAACATCAGTTTCCATAGCTACAGGGTTACCTTTTTATATGGTGCAGATCATTAATGGATTGCAGCTGTAAGTGATTACTATTTGGGAGGAGAAAATCACTGCTAGGCTGTCTTACTTCCACGGAGTATGTCAGCTTAGACCTAGAATGTGTCCCTGGAGAGACCACAGGCATTTCTCATCAACATAACACAGAGGCTACAAACCATGCCATGATGTATGTAGATATATTAAAAGTCATGTCACTGTAATCTGTCTGGTATAGGATAGGTCACATTTGCCTGGCCTCCCGCCCATTGTCTGGCCATGCCCTGGTGGGACATCTGAAACTATCATACAGTTGATGACATAAGCAGAGCCTGTAAAGGCCAGAATAACTATCCCACATGCTGGTGCAAAATGCTCTTGGTAATGTCAAGCAACAGCTCTCTCTCTCTCTCTCTCTCTCTCTCTCTCTCTCACACACACACACACACACACACACACACACACACACACACACACACACACACACACACACACTACAGAACACAGTATTTTTCACAACTGCCACAGTTCAGCTCTGACTTGGAGTGTGACAGGCAACACTTTATAGCCGATGACATCAGCAGTGTCTGGTGAGGAGAATATAGTGATAATAATGTTTCACATGCTGGTATAAAAGGCTGTCTGTAATGTCAAACAAGAGCACAAACACACACCCAGTTGACTGCAGTGAGAATTGAACCACTACCTAAGTACACAGATTAGAGGACACAATACTTTACACAAGCACCACAGCTCAAGTATGATGTGGAGTGTGTCAGACACCACTTTATAGCCGATAACATCAGCAGTGTCTGTTAAAGACAGGATAAGTGTCCCACATGCTGGTGTAAAATGCTGTCAGCAATGGCAAGCAACAGCTCACAGATACACACACACATACACACACACACACACACACACACACACACACACACACACACACATGTGGGCACGCACACGTGTGCACACACACACACACACACACACACACACACACACACACACACACACACACACACACACACGCAAAAACCTCTAGTTGAATGCAGTGAGAAAAGAACCCCTACCTAAGTACAGAGACTACAAAAGACAGTACGTTACACAAGCACCACAGCTCAACTCTGAAGTGGAGTGAGTCAGACAACAGTTTATAGCTGATGACATCACAAATGTCTGTTAAAGACAGGATAAGGGTTACACATGCTTGTGTAAAATGCTCTCAGCAATGTCAAGCAACATCTCACAGATACAAACATACAGTTGACTGCAGTGAGGATAGAACCCCTACCTAAGTACACAGACTACAGAACACAGTACTTTACTCACACCCCACAGCTCAAGACTGATATGGAGTGTTTCAGACAAGACTTTATGCTGATGACATCAGCAGTGTCTGTTAAAAGACAGGATAAGTCCCACATTCTGGTGTAAAATGCTCTCAGCAATGTTAAGCAACAGTTCACACACACACACACACACACACACACACACACACACACACACACACACACACACACACACACACACAGTTGACTGCAGTAAGAATAGAACCCTACCTAAGTGTACAGACTACAGAATACAGTACTTAACACAAGCGCCACAGCACAAGTCTGATTTATATAGGAGTGCAGGTGAACTTCTAGTAGATGACATCAGCAGGCCATGTGAGAGACAGCAGGTTGGGAGGGCTGCATGAGATGGATGCTTAGGCTTGTGCACATATCAAAATACTGGCAATCCATGCCATTGGAGAAGTAACTGTAGGATACCATGTCTGCTCTGCTGATTAGACACACACGGAGTCAAATGCAGTGAGAACAGAACTGCTACCTATATAAATGCACAGACTACAGAACACAATACTAAATGGAAGCACCACAACACAAGTCTGATTTGTGCAAGAGTTCAGGTGCACTGATAGTAGATGACATCAGCAGGCCATGTAGGGAACAACAGCTTGGGAGGCCTGTGTAGGCACATAGCATCATATGAGGCTACTAGCCTAATAGCACTAGGCTATTTAGAAACCTAGCTGTGTAGCAACACAAGTACCCTTACTGAGCATAGTTGGATGTTTGAGTTTAATAGAGTGGGGTTGTGAGCACCACCAACTGGCCTTGTCCTTGAGGGATCATACAAAATTATATATTACACTTTGTAGCTTATAGGTTTATAGGTTCATATGTGTTTACTAGGCTAACAACCTCAAGAGCCTTTTTAAGCCTAGCCATGCATCTGAAATATCTGATGAGTTCTGATACCCTTGGGCCTTGGAGATGAAACATTTACTGGTTACCTGTTTGCATTAGAGACATAGGTGCCAAACCAGGGATGAATTTCCAGTTTCCAATCCAATTGTCCAAGTTATACTTGAATTGGATTAGGGAAGAACTCTGCTTCACATGGATGGGGAGCCTGTTCCATAGATGGGGTAAGTCTCTGGGACACATACCTATCACTCCAGCAGATCCTATTTATATCACAGGCAAGGTTTAAGTCTTTAGAATGGGTAATTCTGGTACTGTTTGTTTTGTGGATAAGCAGGAGGTCCATCAGAGTGGGGTCTGACAATGTCCTGTATGCCAGCCATAGATCTCCTCTCAAAAGCCTGTAGAAGACAGTATACAGGGATAGGTTCTTGAGGCAGACTGCACAGGACATATTACTTATGCCCTGTATTTTTAGTGAGGATCCTCTGTGGACATTCCAATTGTTGGATATGCCTGGTTAGGTACATACCAAATTGGGCATTGTACTCAATGATAGGTCTGATGAATGCTGCATACAGTGGAAAAATGACTTCCTTGGACTTTGATGCCATACCTTTGTTTATAAGTTGCACAACATAGAATGATTTCCTCACCACTGTAGAAACATGATGATCAAAGGCTAGATTACTATCTATGTATGTCCCTAAGTCCCTGACTACTGGGTCAACTCTAAGGAGTGTGTTGTCAACAGGATAGTTACCAGGGATTGATGACTTCCCAAAGGACACTATTATGCATTTCTTGGCATTTAGTTTTAGTCCATGTCTCTGACACCAGTTGTTTGTCTGTGTCAGCTCCTCCTGGAGAACATTTGTGTCAGTGTGAGATGCAATGATAGCTCCTAATTTGCAATCATCTGCAAATTTAGTCAGACAGAGACAACTGGCATTGGCCTTGAGTTCTGAGAAGTAAATGCTAAAAAGGAGCGGTCCAAGGACTGATCCCTGAGGGACTCCACTTGTGACTGGCCTCTTTGTATAGGTGGACTCCCCAAGTCTAACTTCCTGGGTCCTGTCTGTGAGCCAGTTGGCTATCCACTGGCTGACATACGGGTCCGTACCTAACCTCTTGAGTTTGTCAACAATGCCCGAATGGGGTTGATAGACCACTGAGACTCCAGGGTTGTAGTGCTTTGTGGTGGTGGGGGGCAACACATGAATGTCAGTTAAAGATGCAATGTTTCCACATGTAGTTTTATGTCATATAAAGGAAATGGACCATTAAGACCAATAATAAAGCATGATATATACAATTCCATAGCCTAGCGAACAGCAGGTTTGTGCGATGGTTAACAAAGTGTACATGCATACAAGATACACCTGTTTGTTCATAGGTAAGCAGTGTGCAAACAAGAGCCACATTGCTTACATCTGACATTTAATATTAAGTATCTATCATATACCTGCTGGTTATCAGCACTACGTTTGCTCAATGGTAAGCAGAGTGCAACATCGGCAAGCAATGCAATTTCAGGGTTACTGCATGTTCAGGCAGTTGTATATGTGTTGTTGCCAAAAGTGAAGGCAATGCCAGTCCAGATAGTAGGAATACATTTACAGTACTATAGTACACAGTATACCAGCAGTCATACATTGTATCATAAATGTGATAATACATATATTACTAAATCAATAAAAGTAATAGTGTATGGGATATGCTGTATTCAAATCCAGGACCATGTGTGTGGCAGTCTTACACTTACAGCTGTTACTACAAGAAGGTTGAGGAAACAGTTGTCTGTGTTGTACTTCATTTCTGTAAATGCAATGTCACAGCAGTAAAACAAAGGTTGCACATTTTGTACTAGACCCCAGTACCATCTGTACTCCAGGCTGAGTTTTTGCGATGGCCAAGAGCATTGCTTGAATATATCCTGTTTCTATTTTTTGCTGTGTGCATCCTAGGTGGGCCATTTTTTCCTTTTTCTGCAATGCCATGCTTCATGCAAACCAGATAAACATTGCCAAACCGGAAATGTATTTGTTGTCCAGTTCCACTGTTTGCACTACGCTGTGCATCTCACAAAAAGTGGAATTAAAAAGAACAAAATAAGGAAATACAAAAGGGAGACATTTGAAGTGAAACTGCAATGACAAAAAGCAAAACATACACAATAGATAAGGATAGCACACATGAGATATTTCTACATAGTTTGGGATTTGAACTATCACATCAATGCAGCTTCAGAAAACAGGATGGATGTCTTATTCCTCTTTGTCACACAAACAGCTTTGCAGCAAAGAACTGAAGTCATTCTTCACACAACCAACTGCAACAGAATGTACACTGATATCAAACCATCAACTGTTATTTGTGCATTTAATTATCTTTATAGGTTCATAGGTTGGTACTAGGCTATCAGCCCTAGGGCCTATACAAGCCTAGCTATAACAATTCCCTGGCTATTTCTTCCCACACTATTTACTTCCCTGAACCCCTGTCTAGCAGGGTGACTGATGTGATCCCTGGGGTAAATTTCCTTTCTCCCATCCAATCATCAAGGTTCCTTTTGAAGAGAGCCAAAGAGGCACTCTGCTTGATATGTATGGTTAGTCTATTCCAGAGTCTGGGGAGTCTCTGGGTCAGGAACCTATCCCTCCAGCATGTTTTTTTATTGTGATGACAAGGTTTAGATCCCTGGAGACTGTGGCTTTGAGGGATTGGGATTTCTTTAAGTGTAGCATGTCCAACAGCTCTGGATTTGACATGGCCTTGTATGTTAAGCAGAGATCGCCTCAGAGTAGACAATATGCGACAGATTATAGCTGAAGTTTTTTTAGTCGGTCAGCATAGGGCATCTGCTTTAGGCCTGTGATTCTTTTAGTGAGGTATTTCTGTGGTCTTTCCAGTTGTTGCAAATGACTTGAGAGGTACATACCAAATGGGGCGTTGGATTTTATAATGGGTCTAATGACGGATAAGTACAGTGGGACAATGACCTCATTTTTTCTGGATGAAAAACCCTTAGTAATGAGGTGTGCCACATAGAAGGATTTCCTGACTGTTGTGATAATGTGGTTATTGAAGGTGAGACCACTGACCACCTGTGTCCCTAAATCTTTTACCACACTTTCGGTGTTTACTGTACTGCCACCTATGTGGCAATTCACGGGTACATGTTTTTTCCCAAAGGGGATAAGTATACATTTCTTGGCATTGAGCTTGAGCCCATGGCTCTGGAACCAAGCATCTGTTTCTGTAAGGCCATTTTGTAGAGTATCTACATCATTTGGGGATTCAGTAATGGCTCCCAGTTTGCAGTCATCTGCGAACTTTGTTAGTCAGAGTTGACATGTTTGGACATAATGCACTTAGTGATCATACAACCTGTTATGATTATGCTTGCAAATATAAAGCTCTGTATTACATGTCTGTGTTTCTTGGTAATTCATCACTTATCTGACCAGTAGTGTGACACATGCAATATGGAAGATATCCCATATAATTGGCTTTAAAATGTGTGAGGATATTAACTGGGAGTACTATGATATGTAGCTGTCAACAAATGAAGGCCAGGTTGGAGGCACAAACAAGCATATACTGTTCTTTCGGGGGAAGCATTGATGAGTTACTGTTATGGCATGAACAAGGGGTACACTGCTCTTTTTGGGGAGGGGAGCTCAGTTACTGTTATGGCACAAACAAGCATAGCCTGTTCTTTTTTGGGAGGGGCAAAGGTGAGCTGCTGCTATGGCACAAACAAGGATATGATCCTCTTGTTACTTTCCTTGTTCTGCATTCTGCCTGTTGTTTGATCTTGGGAAGGGTTGTGAAGTCAAAGACTGCAATGTGTATCATTACTTTATCTCATTTTAATGATTTACCATTACACATGTATGGTGCCAAACTGAGGGTATGCACTGATGATCAGTACTTTTGAGAGGTATGACTGTGTGCATCTTTGATGCCTGAGGCCTACTACTTACTAATAGACACATGCAAGTAAAATAAGTTTCTGCTGTCACATGTTAAGGTACTTACTGTACCAATCTACCACTATTTATTTGATTATTGTACCAAGTTAAGAAATACAGGGATAGGCCTTAATATTATTAAAGAATGCACTCTAGGTTCAGGACGTACCCTGCAAATGCAGAAGTTGACACAGTTGTAGTTCAGGGATGACTGTCTGATGCAAGCAGTACACAGCTAATACACGGGGAGGTAGAGGTTTGTGTGAGTTGCCTGCCATCAATTTTTCTATATGTAAGTGAGTAGGAAAAAGGTATTAGGCATCTAGGTGGTTAGTGACTGTGCTATGTGTTGTCTCTTAGCCAAAGCAAGGGCATACTGAGCACATGTACATTTGCCTCCAGCCAAAGCAGCTGTTGCCCCCCCCCCACAGAGTCCTCCTCTGATTGTGGTTGTGGTGACCTAGGCACTGGTGGAGATGTGTGCCCCTTCCCTTTACAGATCCTGCTGCAGCTGTTTCTGTAGGATCAGATTGTGTAGCATAGCACATACTGTGAAAATTTGTGTACATTTGTGAGGATTATTCTGCAGGGCTCCACCAGATGGACCTATGCACCGGAACCGTTATTTCAGCAGCCTAAATACATGCTCTATGATGTTTCTGGTTTGAGTGTGTGCCTCATTATTACGTTCTTCCGTGGTTGTGTGTGCACTTCTAATGCTTGTCATCAGCCACAGTTCCAGTGCATAGCCAGCATCTCCCTGTAAAAGGCCCTGTGTGATGTCTCCCATAGCAAAATCAGGTACAGCTGTGATTTGTGTCAGATATGGGAGTCATGATTACTGCCAGGGTTGCCAGCTTGCATATTCAAGATAATAAAAACATCACCATTTCTAACTTCCGCCCCATTGCCCTACTCTCTCCAACATCTAAAATTCTTGAAAAATGTGTCCACCTCCAACTTTTGCCCTACTTAACTCAGAATCGCCTACTAAAACCCACCCAGCACAGCTTCTGTCCTGGCCACAGCACCATAACTGTCTTACTATCCTTCCTAGAAACTGTCAATCAAGCCCGAGATTCTGGACTTACTGTATCCACAGTACTGCTAGATCTATCTAAAGCCTTCGACACCATCTCCCATATGCACCTTCTCTCTCATCTCGCCAACCTTAATCTCTCCCCTAATACTCTATCCTGGTTCTCCAGTTACCTATTTGACAGATCTCAAGCTGTCAGATGGAAGAACTCCACTTTTTCCTTCTTGCCTACACCTACTGGCATTCCTCAGGGGTCCATCCTCGGACCCATGCTTTTCAACATCTTTATAAATAACCTTCACACTGTCATCCCTGACACTACAGTCATCCAATACGCTGATGACTCTACCTTAGTCTGTGCCGCCCGCAACATTCCTGAACTACTGACTAAGACTCAAATAGCTTTTTCCACTACAGAGAACTGGATGCACCAAAACCACCTCTCCCTCAACTCCAATAAATCTAAAATACTAATTTTCCTCCCCACCAGGGTTTCCTCCTTTGACAAAAACATCTTCAATGTCCTAAGCCAAATTAATTCTGCTATAGAAGTGGTCCCCTCTGCAAAACTCCTTGGCATTACCATAGACGAACACCTCAAATTCGACCTCCACATACAACAAAACATAAAGAAAACCCACCAAAAGCTAACTATGCTATATAGGAATAACCAAATTTCTTTTCAACTCCTCTAGGCATTCCCTCGCAATTACCTACCTCCTACCTTCTCTTCTATATGGAGCCCCTCTTCTAACTAATCTATCTGCTTCCAACACCTCTAAACTTGAAGCTTGCTATAATAAGATCTCTAAATTTGCCACTAAATCCAAAATCTCAACTCACCACTGCCTTAGCCTACAATCTCTGAACTGGTTAGAACTCCCTAACCACCTAGACTATCTCCAACTAACCACCACTCACAAATTAATATTCTCCCCAGATAAATGCCCAGCCTTGACAAACATCCTTCCCCTATACATTCCAAACAGATCTCTGAGATCTGAACATCAAAACCTAATTTCCATTCATAAACCCAAACATCCCGCTGGCCAGCTCCTACTCTCCTTCTCTCTAGGTAAAAAATGTAACTCTCTTCCTCCTTCTCTTAGCACTATACTTAACACTGAATCCTTCAAGACCCAACTTTTCCTACACCTATCTTCCAAATGGAAATGCTCCTGCTTTCACCCTACATAAATTCTAGGGATTCTACCCACTAGCTCTCCATATTCCTGCCCCACTTTACTCTCAAGTTTTTTTCTATTCCTCCAAAAACAGAACTAGCAGACTTTAACTAACTCCAAGTATGTAAATATTGTAAACATATGAAGAGCCATACAAAAAAAAAATTGTCTGTTTTACACTGTCTTATGATGTATATTACAGTTTTGCAGTTTCCTGAATGTATGAATCTCACTCTTGTATTTTACCTCTACATTATGTAACTTTCAGTGTATTTTGTAACCTTTATAGTATTGTATTGCTGTTGGAGCTTTTCTCCCCGGGCCTCCACTGAAAATGGGCACTTCTCGGCCCAGTGGACCTCCCCGGTAATCAAACTGAAAATAAATAAATAAAATAAATAAATTTCCTGGGCATTACACACAACTTGGCAGTTGATGGAGTGGTATCCCTTACATTTAATTTAGACTCTACCCTGCTCACCAGGTGGTGCCTTAATGTGTATCTGAGTGCATTCTGTGGTACTCAGTACTTCAGGGTGGTGCACTACAAGGTAAAACTGTTGCATATTTCTGGGCCTCTCCTCAGAACTATGGGGAAAACATATGTGCTCACTGGCATGTATGAGGATAGCATCCAGCAATTGGTGGAGGATCTTGGATGCTAATGCCTGTGACACACCCATCATGTCTCCAGTTGGTCTTTGAAAGGTACTTGTAGTTAAGATTCTAAGGGCTGCGCATTACTTAGTTTCCACTGAGATAAGTTTCTCTCAGTTGGCTCTGGCTCTGAGTTGAGGGCAGCAGAGACTACAGAGTTCTTGTAATGTGTCCCTGTCCACCCTATAGCTCTCTATCATCTCCAGGTCATGTAGCATCTGAAAAGTTACCTTGGGCCTGAGAACCTTTCTCCTTCTCAGCCTAGGTGCCATTGGCACCAGAAGGAGCACCACTGGATTCAGCTTATAGCACATACAGATGATTCAAATCAGCAGCAGCCCCTAGCACTGAAACCCTGGAGATTTTCCATGTCGCTAATCCAAAAGTATTGAAGTATACAGGAAAACCCAGTATGGAGTCTACATGGATGTTTTATAGCTTGTTGAATAGCTCCACTGTGTTGGATTTGTTCACTGACATGCAATTCAGCCGCTTATGTTGTAATTAGTTTCTATTAAACACACCTGCTGCTTGCTCATTAGTGAGCTATGTGCACCTCCACACACCTTATAGGTTCATAGGTTGGTACTAGGCTATTGGCCCTAGGACCTATACAAGCCTAGCCATAACAATTCCCTGGCTAATTCGTCCCACACTATTTACTTCCTTGGACCGCTGTCTAGCAGGGCGACTGATGTGATCTCCCATCCAATCGTCAAGGTTCCTTTTGAAGAGGGCCAAGGAGGCACTCTGCTTGACATGTAATAAGGTAAGCACAGACAAAAATGGCATTAATTTCCTCTGATCCTGTGATATCATGCAAACATGGAACATAAATGTCAAGGAAAGGTTGCACACCCTTTGCTAGAACTTAGAACCATCATCTATACTCCAACCCTACACACACATGCTGCCACAGAAGCAGTTACATGACAAGCACTGGGAAACTTGCCATTCATTTCTTCATTTGCCATGATTGCGCTAAGCACCACATCATGCAAACAATGACTAAAATAATACAAAAAAAGGCTTAGACAGAGATGACGCATTTTGCCAACAAATGAAGAGGAGGCTGCATCTCAATAAACAGAACTTGTGAACTGTACACTGCTTACGTGTATTTTCACTCTTTACACACCTACATGTACACCTATGTAAGTCTAACCTGACACACTCCCCTGATGGAATCATCCACTATTGTCATCCATTGAAAACAAACACTGAGGGATTGCCTGAATGATATGAACATCCCTACACGGTTCTAATTCATTGGGATTCAGCAATTCTAATGAGTTCAGACCTCATCTGCAGCGTCACTGTGCTGACAGCCCTGAATCTAAATGGCTGGCAACTGTGTAGCCAGGAAAACTGAAGGGGAAACAAATGCTGAACACCAAGAAAGGGTATTATTACTCTGCCATATATCTGCACAGAGGAGTACTGTTTTTGAGAAATTATGGCTGTATTTCGTCAGCTATATACTGCATATGCTTACATGCCACTATGAATAGTCTGTTTCATGGGGGTTTACACTTTCAGCTATCTGCATTAGTTATAAGTGCATTCTTCATTTGGGAATGGGGGAACAAAGCTGCATTTATGCAATGGCACTTAAAAAGGATATGTTGCTACGGTTCCTCTCGTTTTGTTGCATTCACTTTGTATAGAACTGGAATTGTGTCTGCTGTCTCACATGCTAAGGTTATTTCTGTACAAATCTAACAACTTTCACTTGCTCTTCTGTCTGTGTAGACTCCTTTCTATGGCTATATTCAAAATGTGTTTGTTAAAATCAGACAAATAACCACAGAAATCATTGTTAGGATACTCAAGTCCATTTTAGAGACATGGAGAAATTGTTGCAGTTTTAGAATACAGATGGGTGAAGTTGGGAAATTGGCTTTACTAATTAATTCATCAAAAATGCAGCATACTCTTTCAGTTGTGAAATGAATGTAGGAATTTCTATTTACAAGGTACAATAATTACAAAAGAAGCATAAAAAAGTTCAATTTCTTCAGACTAAGGAACTTTTGTTGTATTATGAATGCAATTTAATTAGAAAGATATGAAGCACTACTATTTCAGTGTATTCTACAACACATAAATTCATATTCTAAAAAACATACAAATTCATATTCTTCAAGACACACAAATTCAGAAAAACAGACCACATCCCATAGATGAACTGAGTCCAAAAACAAAACACTGTAACATGGCTAGAGTCAGATTTAAATTTGATGAAATTAATGAATTTCACTTGCCATTTTATTAAATCTAAGAGGTACGCTCAGAGGAATTGTTTTTAGAGACATTAGTTAGCATTTCAACAAAGTGTTCTACATACCTTGATGTACAAAGGATCCCTGAGGTTCTCAATGAAAAGACTGACTTTTTCATCCCAAAGAGGATTCAGGTTCTTGTGAATTGTTTTACTTCTAAAAACTTCTTTTCCACCTAATTTGAACTTCACATAAGGATCACTTGTCCCTAAGTAAATAAAATAATAATGAATAAGGAATGTTTCATCAGTGAATTCATGCATTTCATTTTATCTGTTAAAAATTAATAATATATATATATATATATATATATATATATATATATATATATATATATATATATGTATGTATGTATTTATTTACATCTGTTATCCATTTTCATTATGATACATGCCAGTAGTATAAAGACTCAAAAAATATCACCCCAATTTCAACAAAACATGCCTGGGGATTCATTAAAGAGCCTAACACATATGTCTGGTGCTAAAATGGCCCTGGTCCCATGATGTGCCAAGTCACGATTCAGAGACATGTTAGCTGTGATAAGGTAAGATCTAATTAATGGCTAATTTGCATGTCTCTGAATCAAATTTAGTACCACAGTGTGCAGATCGTGTAGGCAGTGGCATTTCCTGAGTTTCTCTTCCCCACGCACAAATACACAAAACAGGAGCGCACACACACACACACACACACACACACACACACACACACACACACACACACACACACACAAACAAACACACACCACATTCCCCGTACCTGTCCTTGACCAGTCTGTCCTTCCAGGTTCCTGCCACCCCTTAATAGTTGAACTGCCATTATGGCAAACTATTTAGTATGCCCTGGTAGGTAATATCCCCACCCCAATCATAGCAATACTGTAAGTTCCATTATGGCACTGCCCTGGTGGCTAGTGAATTCTCCCACCTCATGATCTCCTTAGTGATGTTGATGCCATTATGGCATTTACTATTAAGACTAACCCCGTGGCCTAGTTAAACCCACCTCCCCTGATTCCCACACTATGATTCTGGTCCATATTTGGAAATGACCATTTGGCTGTGTTAAATATTGGTATGTGGTGGGGATGGCTGTGCTGCTCGACATTACCAAGCAATTTCTTGAATTTCTCAGTATGTAGACCCCTTCCTGGAGGGATTTCTCGGGGAGAATGCACATGGCTAATTAACATAAGCCTCCCTCCCAGAATGGCTCATTAGCATTCAGCATGGCCATGGGGCCAATCCTACGCAGTACTGGATGTCTTCATGCTAGAGCACCATGCAGCACTATGTTAGGGTGGTTGCTACATCAGAAAAAGGGTACTGAAATGTGTACAGAGTACCTTAATGAATCCCAGCCATGCAATAGTATGAATTTTTTTGGGGGGAGACTAGTCTAAGAATGGTGTATAACATATCGATAGATACCAGGAGAAGTTATCCTCAACAAATTAATGCATAGCAAACAATAAAAACAATATTATTTCCTAAATGTAATAACAAATTCTGGGTTGTGCCCTGAACAGATATTACTGCACACCAAGGCTTGTAAGGCACTTACCAGATAGCTCATGTCCCTCAACAGCCTCTGTGTGTGATAATGTATATGTAAAGTAATCAAAGCAGCTCATAGTGGTTATTAAGTACATACAGCAAATTTGCACCTTGTCAAGGACTTTGGCACTATTCCCCAGGCAGGTAATATTGACATATTTGTAAATCTGAATACAAGTCTTTATGTTATGGGATGGATGGTTAACTGGTCATCTGACAAAACCCACGTGGTTAGATTTGCAGGTGCCACTTCTGAAATCAAAGAAGTTACCAGTGATGTACCACAGGGCTCAGTGCTGCGCCCCCTCCTACTTGGCATCTATTTTTCAGTACTTCAGGCCAACAGTCCTGGCTTATAGTTACCTACTTTTGCAGACAATTTTAAAATTGGGTGTTGTTATTCAATCTTCCACTGACTCACAGTTACTCCAACATTAGTTAGACCATGTTAACAATTTTTGCAGGACAGTGGCCTCAACTTAACTGTGAAGAAATGTTTTTATTTTAATAAAAGGCTGAAGTATGAAATTGCATGGTTGTAGCCCGTCAGTCTGCATTTCATTTTGGTTAAAAAATGTAGAACAGTTAATTTTGATAAATAATACACTTTCACATACCAAACATGTAACATATCCTTATTATTTGGGCATCATGTCTCCAGAGTAGTTCAGAAAGCCTTTGAATTTCCAAAGGCATTTCCATTAAATCCAGGGAAGTCTTAATTCTCCTTTACTCATACCTCATCAGACCCCTTATTGAATATAATGCACATTTTGTCATATATTTATCTAAACTTATAACTCAGCTTGAAAGATCTCAGAGATTTATAACTAAAGAAATCAGTGGGCTCAAAAATCCTAAACTATCATCACAGACTGGCAGCCTTTATTTACTTGGTCTCTTATAGACTCTTCCATGGATATCTATGTGCAGCCTTTCAAGCCATGAAGTGTTTTTCTTCTTTGACTTCCTACTCTTTCACAGGACAAACAGTACCTGGTTAAAAGTACTAAACCTTCACCAGCAGATACATAAGACACATTTGCAATATAGTCATATCCCAGATTTATCTCTCACTTCTGGAATAAACTTCCACTCTGTATCAAACATGGTAGCACCCTTGTCACCTTCAAAGTAACCCAAAGTAACAGGATGGGTAGCCTCAAATTCTCAGCAGTGCTACCTTGCCTTGCCTTCCTTTAGGTTGGAGCAAACTTTTGAAAAGGGGTATTTGGCTAGGCCTGTAATGGCCTGAACACTGATAGTCGAGTACTTACCTATGAAGTTACATATGTACATATAGCATTCTGTCTACATCAGCAGTATACTGCCAATAGCCTATACGTGGTCTTAAGTTACATTCATCTGGGCTGCAGGTAAGGGTATTAAGTTGGTTCAGCACAAGATACAGATCACAGTCTGCCTCCCAGATCTGTAGAGGATGAGGCCTGCACATCAAGGAAGCACCCTGCCAGTGAGTGAATCCTAGTACATGCTGCACATCCAAAACTTCAGTGTCTAAATAACTGCTGTGCAATTTAGTTCAGACACCTGCTAGAAAGCAAATATGTCTGTATATGAGCTTCTGTCTTTTTAATTCTGCGTTTACATCTTTTTAAGTCACAGGTGTTAAATTCTTTTATAAGAATTAAGTAAGTACTTGCATGCTACAAAAAGCTGTCATCAGGTTATTTACTACAAGAAGGGCAACAAGCAATGCCACAAAATAGTTTATATATTTCTGTTCATGTCTTAAACACATTTCTATCATATCTCTCAACCTCTTAGTGCAAGAAACCTAGACAATGCCTAAAATAATGGGTGGACAAAGGCCCTAAAATAAGGATGGATTTTAAATACTGCTATTATAATCTTAGAAAGTTGTTAAAATAACAGGCATTTTCTGAAGAATATAAAATATGAAACTCAAATTTATGTAATTATTTAGTGACCTCAATCCTCTGTGATTTACCAGAAAACTACGAATTTTATTGAGAACAGACAGCCTCTGTGAAAATCTGGACAGTTGAGAGGTATGACATTTGTTCAATATTAATTATTGTGTCAAAGCCATCTAATCAAAAATGCAACAGTATGTTTGCTACAAAGGTACTTTAGTAAATTGAAAGAATGGTGCATTTTGTTCAGAATGTCAGAAACTGGTAGGGCTGCATCCAAAGGTAGCAGAGCAGGGTAAAGTACTGTTTTGCATGCATGAGATCTATAACAAAAAACTTAAACCATTCTGAGAAAACGAAACTAAATACATTTCAGTAATAACAGAAATGAGTTATTTCTGTGTCAAGCACCAGAAATTTGCAGTAAAGAACAAACAGGGGAAATTCATTATCGAATCTTAAACTACACAGTAAGGCAACCTCGGCTTCGGTTTAGTTGGATATTGAATAATGTGATTTTTTCTAAGTCACAAAGTAACAGTAACAAAGCTCTCAACCTCTTAGCACAAAAAAATCTGGACAAAGCCAAAAATAATGGGGGACAAAGCCCCCAAAATAGGGACAAATTTTACATATTGCTCTTATAAATTTAGAAATTTACTAGAAAAAAGGTCTTGTGTTACCATACATTTTCTGATGGATATGAAGTCTGAAATGCGAATGCTTGTTATTATTTAGTGAATTTAATCCTCGCTGATTTGTGACAAAAATCCAGAAAACCAGAAATCTTATGAGGAACAGACCAAAAATATGAGGCAAAAATCTGGACATTCTGAAAAAATCAAGCCAGTTGAGAGGTATGCTAAATTATTTCAGTATCCTAGAAATGAAATAGTAATTCTACATTTAACCACTAGATGTCAGGAGTGCTTTCGATATCTTTGAACAAAAACCTTGGCTTGGTGATTTCCTTGCTCACCTAACCTCTTTTACTACTGATTGAAATCAAAAACTTCTGCTTCCTTAATCACAGTTCTCAAATGTCCCTTATTTTTCCTTATAGTACATGTGTTTTTCTTGTAAAAGTGTGATTTTCATATAAATAACTGAAGACTGCAATTTCTAAATAATGACAGTTTAGTTTTAGACTTCATGTCCTTCAGAAAATACATACTAATGCAAAAAAAAAAAAAAAAAAAAAAAACTATATAAAAACAGTCTTACCTCTCAACTGTTCAGATTTTTGTCTCATATTATTGTTTTTTTCCTCATAAGATCTGTGCTTTTCTGGCAAATCTTTGAGACTGAAGTTACTAAATAATGGCAGATGTTTGAGCTTCAAATTTCATAGCCTTCAGAAAATGCATGCTAACACAAATCCTGTGATTATAATTTTCTAAGTTTATAAGATAAATCTGTCCTTGTTTTTTGGGCTTTTGTCCCCCCATTATTTTTGGCTTGAACCAGATTCTTGTGACAAGAGGTTGGGACCTATGCCTTGTGTTTTTTTTTTTCCTGAGCAGGTTTACTGTCCACCTTTAATTCTGTTTCTCCCAAATGGTTTGACATATTCTCACCAAATGATCTGCAAATTATACTGGGATAATTACCTATATGATATACATAGATTATGGATCTAGCATTCAACTTATTGCAGTATTTTATTTTGAATTCAGTGAGGACGTTTCCACTTTTATTGTGGGTTTATGCCACAGAAGCTGAAAGAGTGAAAAATGTTCATATAGAAGAGTGTGAGATGTTGTTGTTATAATAATTGTGCCTGCTTATCTTTTTTTGTAGTGGAAATATGTGCTATCCTGAAGAGAACTCATTCCTACAGTTCTGATGTGAACTTGAATGTTTGCAAATTTTCAGTTTTTAACGGTGATTCTGACTTTAATTTGACCGTTCCCATCACTACTAAAGACCTTCCTTATATATTGCTTTCAGATTTTCTTATACAATCTCAGGACAAGACAATTTATTATCTAGTAGTATAGTACATTATGCAGTGCATACGCCAACAATATGCAACACCAGTGAATGATAGCAAACCAACAATTAGGTGTTAGTATGTACTGGTCAGTAAAATACAAAATGACAGAAAATACCAGTTTTTGAGAAATATTTTATTTCTGACAGTACAGAATCATTAATTCATTCATTCATTTTTTCGTTCAAATTCATTCATTCACTTATTACTTGCTTAATTCAGTTTAGGACCTTGGGAGAGCCAGAGACAATCCCGGTATTCCATGGGTGCAATGAAGAAGGCAATAATCCTGAATGGGATGCTAACCCACCTTTATGATACAGACGCACACTCGCTCAGATAACATGTACACCCATGATCTATTTGAAGGAATACCAGTTCACATGCGTCTTGGCTTTGGTATGTGGAAGGATACTGGAGCACTTGGTAAGCACTTATGTGGACATAGGGAAGACATTCAAACTCCACACAGAATGCACCCTGGCCAAGAACTAGACTGGTGAGCAAATAACTATGAACTAGTATATTCCAAGTAGGTCAGTAAAACATTTTTTGTGAATAGGTGGGATGTTTTGTTTGCAACTATTAGCTGTGTCAACAGTTTTGCTTTTACCAACTCAACAGAGGCACAGAATGTTAGATACTGGTCAAGGATTACTCCTATATATTTTTGTTCAGTGACTGATGGTAGTTCTTTTTTTATTTTAAACACCTTTACTGAATTATCGCTTGTGACACAGGCACATTTACATTTATATAAAAGTAATCAAACTGCATTAACAAGTTAAAATTAACAAACAATATGTTTCACATATATTGCTATATATCATATAACCTAAGCAACATTACATAAATTATTCAATTCCTGCCCCTTTTTTAAACAAGAAACATCTTTATTAAACCATAACGTATGACATAAGCAATTTATATAAATGAAAACAAACCACACCAACACAATCCTACTTGCAAGCATTTTACAACACAAACCATATTAACACACTCCCAGTTGCAAACATTATATATCACTTATAATCTACCTAATGATTTTCAGTCAAACATTACATTGCTTGTTTAAGTCCTGCCTTCTTTTAAACCTTATTCCTCCCCTGTATGTACTGTTCCCATATTTCACATTTTTCCAGTGTAGTTTGCTCCTACCTCTTTCTAAAGATCTCAATTCCAGTTGTTTTATCTATGTTACTATATTCACTGCTTATAATATAGTTGGTTTAGATTATGATTTCCATTTTCTAGCAAATCTTTTTTGGCAGCCACCATAATTAGAGACAGCAACGCCTTACTATGTCTAGGCAATTCTAATTCTGTATCACAGCTCAGAAAAATCATCTCCCTTATCACTCCAGTCTGCCCACCCAGCATCTCCAACAGTGCATCGCGCAGGGAATCTTTAAAGTCCACCAACTCAATGCACTCCCAGAAAATATGTCATCAATTACCCTTTTCTTCACCATCATACCTCCAACATTTGTTATCTACCTGAGGAAAAACTCCCTGGAGTTTACTTGGGGTATAAAAATATCTATGTAAACATTTCCAAGCAAAAAATCTAAAATTTTCTAGATTTTGTTGCATATTTTGGAGACATACATATATCAGGTTCACATTTAAATGTCAAAATCCCAAAACCATGAACCTCTAAATCCCAATGTTCAGATTTTCAAAGTTTTGGAATCTCTAAATGTATCAATGGAGCTTGCCATATAGTGCAGATTGGGGACTTTACTGCTCTCTTCACTATAGTGCGATCTCAGAGTTGGCACATTTAAGTAGCTGGGGTAGTGAGGGGCTTGCCCAACACAATGTATGAGGTTTTCTTCTTTTAGATTTTTTTTATTTTTCATTTCAAGATTCCAAGAACTTGAATTTCTGAACCTGAGGATTTAGAGGTTCAAGGTTTGGGGATTTTGAAATTTAAAAGTGAACCCCATATATCCTTCCATTGCTTCTTTGTGAATTGCTTATCCAGTCTGTCTTCCCAATCCTTTCTAACCCCCTTTGATTGATTCTTATAGTTATCATGCAATATTTTATATGCCTTACTAATTATTCATTTTTTAATGGCATCTTCTATTCTAGATTCTACTAAAAACTCTACCAGTGCTGGTCTTTCATTTAGGACTCCCTATTTCTTTCTCTTTGCCTATACTCCAATATCAGTCTTTGATAGGGAAGGCAGTCTCTAACCTGAATTCTAAATAAATTCTTGGCATGTTTCCATTCTATCATCTTTCCCTGTTTAGTTATTTGCTCCCAATACCTTGGATCCTTTGCCAGTTTTCTCCAATAAATTCCAGTCCCATCTTGCCTGTTGTCTATATCCCTAATTGTAGTCATCCCTATCAGCAGAATCTTTCTCCATTCTCGTGTTGGCTTAGTTCTCAGAATACTTTCTGCTACTTTATGGATATAATATTCCGTATGATTATTGTTATTCTCCTTAGAGGCCTGTATCAAAAATCCCAGTCTCTCCTTGTTTCTTTAGCCCCCCCCCCCTGTTTCAACATCATTCCTTTCCAATTTGGATTATAGTTTTCTGCTTGTGCTATGTATAGGAGCCTTAACTGTGTAGCTCTAAAATACCCCTTCAAATTGAGTAATCCAATCCGCCCTGTTCTACTGGAAGAATCAGCTTATCCCACTTGACTCTTGCCATCTTCCCCTCCCAGATAAAGTAATTCAGCTCTTTATTAAGTGTTATCCACAAGTTCTCTTCTGGTTAATAAAAGTATTCCTGACCCATGTATAAGACTATCCATAGCCATATAACAAAACTTCCTTTTTTCTCAGTTTGGTCTCTTCCCACATATCATTAGCTGCCATACCAGAATTATTTTTAATCCATACTCCTAAATACTTCATTTTATCACATCCCCATAAATAAGGATATAGGTGAACCAATTCATGTGTGAGTACATAATTTACCTCTATTGCCTTTGTTTTAGCTTTATTAATGTTGTATCCCAAAAAGATTTGAATGTGTCTCAGAATGTTCCACAACACTGTAATGTCTCTTTCTGGTTTTGTCAGGTATAAAATAATATCATCTGCAAATAAAGTCAACTTTTCTTGACTACCATAGCAATTACATCTTGGCCCAATGGGTCTATCAGGATCAATGGATGTGGGTGAACCAGCCTTTATGTGGTACAAAAGAGCATAGTTATTCACTTCTGAGTATTTAAATGATCTTCAGTTATTGCTATCTAATTTAGTGGGTAAGATATTGGCCATTAGTCTGATAACGTTATTAATAAATAAAAGGTCTGGTAATTTTTGGGGTCCTTGGGGACTTCCTTTTGAAAGCACCACATCTTTTGTTCTCCTCATCAAAGAAGAAATCTTTCCTGAGTGTTCCTGTCTGTGATATTTTGACTGCAGTGTTATTAGGGTTCATTCCCCCCACCTGTAGAATTAAATTAGAGGCTCATCTGAGCCTCATTACTTTCTTCCTTCATGCTCTGGAATGCTCTCTTTATTTCACCTTCAGTTCAGCTGTCTTTCTCTCTTTCTCTGTCACTTTGTCAGTCTGGCTAGCCTTCTCTCACATTAATTTTTATCTGTGTTTCCTCTCTGTTCACCACAGTCCTATAACCTTGTTTCTGAATGCTCACTAAAAAGCTCCTTATATAAAAATTCCTGGAGCGTTCACTGAATCATTTCATCTTACCTTAACAATATCCCTCCTTCATCCTTAATATCTTTATCTCACCTCTTTTTCCTGTGTTCACTAAACTTTTTGCAGGATATTTTGATTCAGTCAAAAGTTCATCCAATGAATGCATTTAACTTCCATTTTAATAATTATGCTGGTTTCATTTCTCATCACAGTTCTTCCACTTCTTCATAGGTTCATAGGTTCATAGGTTCATACTAGGCTATCTGCCCAAGGGCATTTATAAGCCTAGCCCATAGTTATTTGGCTTTCGCCACCCCTTTAGTTTGAATAAAACTATGCCTATTATTTTGCTGTGCCTCTGTCAAGCAGTGACACTGAAGTAATCCCTGGGGTATATCTGCGATCCCCCATCCATTGGTCAAGATTCCTCTTGAACAAGGCCAGCGAGGTGCTCTGCCTCACATGTACCTGGATTTTGTTCCACAGCATAGGGAGTCTCTGGGTGATGAATCTGTCCCTCCAGCATGTTCTATTAATAACCGTGTCAAGGTTTAAGTCTCCCGCCCTTGTGGTTCTGAGGGATCTAGATTTTTTGAGGTGAAGCATATTCATCAAATCAGGGTTTGACATGGCCTTATATGTCAGGCACAGGTCACCTCTGAGCAAGCGGTATGAGACTGAATAGAGCTGGAGTTCTTTCAGTCGGGCAGCATAAGACATATTTTTGAGACCCTTTATCCTTTTGGTGAGGAACTTCTGATACCCAGTTACTTTATCCCAATCCCATTGTTTATATTACACTTCCAGCAGACTCCCTCTAATTGCTACACTTCACCTGGTACCATTTTTCCAAGACCTCATCAGTCCCTCTCTAATTTCTGCTTCCACTTCATCATAAAACAGTTTATTCCTTTCCACCTCTCCTATATTGCTCTCAACTTGACTAGGCTTATAAGGGCCTCAGGGCCAATAGCCTAGTGACTTCCTATGATCCTATGAACTATGACCTGAACAACACATCTCTATGGAGAACCTAACTCCCTTTTCTTCTCTATTTTTATGTTGCAATCCCTCACAGTTTGCTTCACTTTCTTCTCCTTTTTTCTCATCCTCAACATTACAATGAGGGTTGTTGACATAACGGTTAAGATATTTGCCTTACAGACTCCAGGGGCAGGGTTTGATTTATACATGGGTTAATTGCCTAGACTTAAAATAGCAACAGCAAAAGATAGCAAACTCGTTCAAAAAACAAATAGGCAGCTGGATGTAGAAATCACAGGTTTATTTGGAAAATTATCCTTAAAACCAGTAGTACAGGATTTCGTCCTGCTAACAATACTGGAACTTCATCAGATAAATTCAGAGAACCAATATGCACCCCTAAATAAAAAGGAAACCAATCAAAAATGAAATTAAAATACACACCTCTGATTAGAGCCTAATCAGTAACTAGCCTCATGACACATCCCCAGTATACAGTCTTCACTCGCAAAGCAACTTGTTGTGTTGGATTCACTACAAATCACAGGTAGAGGTGGAGCATGGCCGCTCTTGCTTGAAAAAGCTGAACTCTGCTGGCAAATCCGACTTGGAGCACATATTTGGCCAGGTTTAAATAAAGCAGAATTTCTGGCATGTCTGTTAAAATTAAAAGCTTGCTTGAAATAGATGCTAGGCATATTTGCAACATGTTACTTTGAATAGAACACAAAATGTTTCAATGAACCATGTTTTGCTACATTGTGTATGTAAATTTAAAACAAGTTGCTTTGCGAGTGAAGACTGTGTACTGGGGGGTGTCATGAGGCTAGTTACGGATTGGTCTCTAAGAAGAGGTGTGTATTTTAATTGAATTTTTGATTGGTTTTCTTTTTATTTAAGAGTGCGTATTGGTTCTTTGAATTTATCTGATGAAGTTCCGGTATTGTTGATGGGACAAAATCCTGTACTACTGGTTTTAAGGATAATAAAATAAATAAACCTGCATTTTCTACATCCAGCTGCCTATTTGTTTTCTAGGCTTAAAATAGCCCACAACAGCAGTTAGCCTAGTACAAACCTATGAACCATTGCATTGTCCAGTACTTCTAATGATCCTTTTAAGCACTCCACCCTGCTGTGCTCCTCAAACTGTGTACTTATTAACAACTGGACTAACTATTCTACTTTATAACAAGTGAACTACCAGTCTATTCATAACAACTGAACTAAATTACTAGCTTGAACCATTTAGTTTCTCATGAGTTGGGTTTAAGGCTCATCAATGTCCTTCCTCCTACATAGCATTACCGGACTCTCACTCCTTTTTTACATTGTATTCCTTTCTCCTATGGATTATTACACATGGGGGCAATCAAAAATTTAAAACCAACTTCTAAAATATCCTGTCTTCTGTTTCACAAACTAAATATCACATGGACAAAATTTTGTTCAAAGAATTCCCCACTGGCACCATTCAGTCCATAAATATTACTATCTGAAATATCTCTCCATTCATTTCCCTACCAGTATACTGCATCTGACTTCTATATCTCTTCTGAAGTCCTCAGTAATTAATTGGAAATATCCTAAATAGGTGAACTGCACCCCCACATTTTTCTCTAAATGGTTTATGGTCATTTCTCCTTTAGGAAAATCAAAAGCTTAGGTTATTCATTTTGTACTTCATCAACCTCTACTCTTCTTAGATTGTGACATGTCTTTTTTCTTTTAATGGGATGAGAACAAACCCCTATGTACATGTAGTGACTTTTTATACTCTAACAATTTCCACTCCCCTCCCCTCCTGTCCCCTCCCCTCCTCTCCTCTTCCAGAGCACCACTGGTCTTTGAGTCTTTAGTTTTCAGACTATGTTATTTTGTCATGTTAATATACTTAGGTCTTTTTCAAGGTCTGAAGAATTTTGCTTCCACAGATGAAAATCCTTACTAAATAACTCTTTTTCACTTTTAAACATTAGTGAATTTCCTTCTTGGTTTCAACTCTTTTTTACTTTACATCATTGACAATTATATTTTTGCTTTTTACCACTTTGGTGTGCAGATATTTTCATTCATTTGGACTCAACATCTGTAACTGAAAGCTTAATGGTCATATTTGCTTCATATTAAAAATTAGGGAAAAACATAAATTAACATTTTTGTCTCCATTTTGTTAAAAACAGGAGCACACTTGAAGCTGCAGATTTTCACTCTTTAAGTCATGATTCTGAACATCTGTATAGACAGTAACAAAATTCCCTGTAATTTAACAAAAAATACCAGTGTGTAGATGCACAAATTTCAGATTCCAAAGATTTAATTTCTCTTGATGGTTAGGTATACAATATACTCATTTCGAACAACACATTTCTAGCTAGAAGTTGGTTCATTCCCATCTTTTCCAACACAATGCTGTACACTGTCTGAGTTAACAATTTTAACTTAATCAGATTTTGTATTTTTGCTGAGAATTTTATAAGATGGCACTTAATTTTTTATTAGATTATCATAAGTCCCATTAGGTATTATCACACTGCCTTAAGGCTTTCATTGCTGCTAATTATCCCCTTTAAGTAAGCATATCTGCCTTTTGAGAAAAAATAAGGATTTAGACATTGACAATTACCAAATATATACTCTGGCATCAAAATTCTGTCTAGCTAGAGAAATTCTTTCCAACATCCATCATTCTTTGCATTAACAGTAATCAAGAAATAGTATAACATTTCAATTTAAAAAGAAAATTCTATACAAGACCCACAGAAGGATAATTAAACCAATAGTAACAGCACCCCCCCCCCCCAGACAGTCATAAGAAGAATACTGTACATAGCAGCATGACAGAGTAGGACTGTACATGTTAGGAATAAGATGCTGGTCACTTTACAAAGACAAGAGCTCAGGGTCCCCTGACTTGAAAGGCACTCAGTTGCTTATCAGGGGCTAGCATCAGCCACATTACACAGGCACTCAGGTCACTGGACCACAATTACCAACATGTCTCAGTCATAGTCCATGTGGGAGTAAATGACCTGAGATGTACCTCCCTAGACTATATGAAGAGAAACATCATGGAGCTCTCAGAATATGTGTCTCAGGCTGGTATGAGCCAAGCATTGAGCAGCATTTTACTTTCTCCAAGGATGATGCCACAATATGAACAAAAGATGATTGACTTTAATAATTGGCTTAGTTTCTGGTGCCATTCTAAGGGACAGCAATATTTGTCAGCATGGAAGGAGACAGTCAGCAGACCATGCTGCTTTGCCAGAGATGGTCTGCACCTCTCCCCTCTAGGCTTTTGAATATTAGCTAAAACATTTTCTTCCCCCATAGTGCCTTTTTTAGGCAATGCCAAACTGAAAGTACTTCAACATAGTAAATCAAAACCAAGAAAATCAAAAGGTATTACTGCTCCATGCTAGGAGTCTAAGCAAAAAACTCCACTCCCTAGAAGCTCTCTTTACCCTAGAGAATGCTGACATCTGTGCAGTCACTGAGGCATGGTTTAAAGCTACGGAGAGCACACCAACAACACTAGCTTACAATACCTTCCACACATTTAGGCCAGTCACTTCAAAGGCAGGGACTAAAGGTGGAGGTGTCTCTATTTACATCAAAGATGAATATACTTTAAGGCTGGTCAAACAGGACAATGCACTTGAGTTGCTCATAGGTTCATAGGTTGGTACTAGGCTATCTGCCCTAGGGCCTATACAAGCCTAGCCATAACAATTCCCTGGCTATTTCTTCCCAAACTATTTACTTCCTCCACTTGCTCCATGTTCAAATCACCATAGGTAAAATCCAAATACCACTTCCTTGCAAGCTATAGGTCCCCCTTTATGACCCAGAAAACTCATATCATGTATTTAAACTTATTAGAAACACTAACCATACTAACCATCCAACCCAATACCATATTCATGGGTGATTTTAATTACTCCACTGTTAACTGGGAACCCTATATGACACCAAACATACATGTACAGAGATTCCTGTATTTTGTAAAAACAAACTCCCTGGACCAGATAGTCAGTACACCAACCAGGGGTACAACCATACTGGATCTGGTCCTCAATAATATGGGAGAGTGCTACATTCCCCCTACTGTAATGCCTTCCCTGGTAAGGTCAGACCACTAAATGGTCTCCTTTGAAGTAAAAATAAAACCTGGACCCCCAGCTAAACCTAGAATATTTATGAACTATTCTAAGGCTAACCTCTGCTATTAAGTGAGAACCCGGCAAAACGTCAAGCCCCCATAAACCCTGAGAACATTGCTGCCTATGCAGAACTGTTCACAGAAACCCTGTACAAGCATGTTAATAGCAGCATAGAGGCAGCTGTACCCACCAGGAAGAAGTACAGAACTAACACAAACAACAAGCCACCCTGGTGGAATCACAAAATCAATAGGCTGTATAACAGGAAGAAGAAAATCATGGCAAATAAAGTCTGGCAAAGAAAAAATTGTAGGTATGTTTGGCCTCCCAGGCCAAGGACAACTAGAAAGCATTCTTTATCTATGTCCAGAGCCTCAAAGGCAATACACAATTGTGTGCAGAGCTCAATGTAAATGGAGCCACCACCTGTACTGAGCCAGAAGATGTAGCAAACTTCCTGGCTGATAAACTCAGCTCCAAACTTAGCCCTCTCTCCCCCTCAACCTTCCCTCAGAAGATATCATCAAATATAACCCCCCTACTATCACTAGGGAACAGGTCCTTAATGCTCTCTCTAAGACCAAGAACACTGCATCAGTGGGCCCAGACAATATCACAGGATGCCATGTAAATAGCATGAAACATTACCTATCAGAGTCTCTGGAATTACTATTTAACTGTAGCTTCCAAACAGGTTTCGTGCCTTATGAACAGAGAAAGGCAACAGTCATCTCTTTGCAAAAAGGTGGGCCATATACAGACCCATAAGTCTCACTAGTCTTATATGTAAAGCCATGGAAAAAAGTATCATGGAGATAATCAACACAGATATAGTAAACCTCCAGACACTGGACTCAACCCAGTCGGTTTCGTCAAGGGCAGATCATGCTTACTCAAGTTGGTGGACGTCTTTGAGAAGGTCACCAAAGCAATGGATGAGTGCAAAATCATTCACACTGCCTACCTTGATCTGGCCAAGGCATTTGACACAATACCCCACTCGGGCATTGTTGACAAACTCAAGAGGTTAGGTACAAACCTGTATGTCACCCAGTGGACAGACAACTGGCTCACAGACAGGACCCAGGAATTTAGAATTGGGGAGTCCACCTCTACAAAGAGGCCGGTCACAAGTGGAGTCCCTCACGGATCAGTCCTTGGACCACTCCTTTTTGGCATTTACTTCTCAGAAGTCAAGGCCAATGTCAGTGGTCTCTGGCTGTCTAAATTTGCAGATGATTGCAAATTCGGAGGTGTCATTGGATCTCACACTGACACAAATGTTCTCCATGATGGGCTGACACAGACTTACAACTGCTGTCAGAGACATGGACTAAAAGTAAATGTCAAGAAATGCATAATAGTATCTTTTGGGAAGTCATCCATTCCTGGTGACTATCACATTGACAATACATTCCTTAGAGTTGAGCCAGTAGTCAGGGACGTAGGGACACATATAGATAGCAGTCTAGTCTTTGACCATCATGTGTCTACAGTAGTGAGGAAATCATTCTATGTTGCACAACTTATAAACAATGGTATGGTATCTATGTCCAAGGAAGTCATTTTTCCACTGTATATGGCATTCATCAGACCTATCATTGAGTACAAGGCATTGTCAGACCCAAGTCTGATGGACCTTTTGCATATCCACAAAAGAAACTGTACCAGAATTACCTGTTCTAAAGACTTAAACCTTGCCTGTGATATAAATAGGACCTGCTGGAGAGATAGGTATGTATCCCAGAAACTACCATGACTATGGAACAGGTTCCCCATCAATGTCAAGCAGAGTTCCTCACTACACCAATTCAAGTGCAACTTGGACAACTGGATGGGAAAACAGAAATTCATCCCTGGTTTGGCACCCATGTCTCTAATGGACACAGGTAATCGGTAAATGGTTCATCTCTCAGGCCCATGCTTACACTTATCAAGGTTATCAGAACTCATTAGAGATTTGGAATGCATGGCTAGGCTTAAAAATGTCCTTGTGGTCGTTAGCTTAGTAAACAACTATGAACCTATGAACTATAGTCTAATGCAAATCTATAACTGACCAACCACATATAAACTTATATAAACCACATATTAACTCCATATAAACAATGACCCCTATATCTGTAGTATTATGATGTGCCTGCTTTTACAGATTTTAGACAGTTTCAAAGGATATGCAGCATGCATCTCAGTCTTTAGAGTCAGTGCAGCAGAGTATATTATTATAAAGACAATTAATTAGTGTAAGAAGTGCTTCTAAATGGAAAATAATGAATTAAATGTTTTTGTTTAAAATGGCACAGAGGAGTTACTGTTTTTGAGGACTGTATGGTTGATGTAAAATCAATACAGGGATATAATTTTCTCCTTAAATGTCTAAAACTGTTTTAACTTTCTGACAAAATGTCAGTGCATTACATAAAATAGCTTTAGTCTCTGCACCTGCTACCTCTACTAGCATTCAATGCACAATGTACTCTGAGGCCAAAACCGAGGCTAAATCCATAAAATTCAAGACTGATCAGAGATTTAGAGTTCTGACTTCTTACCCATGACAGTATAATAATGCATTTTAAACTGGATGGCATCAAAACGAGAAACTCTAAGTGCAAAAATGACAGCAGTGAACTAGAGTGAGCTGAAGGACAAACAGTGATTTTTCTGCTGTTTTTTTTCTCCTTCCTCACATTCACTGTAAAGGCTAAGGATAAAACATAATTTTTTGTAAGGGAGGTAATTCTTCCTGCAACTGCTAGCTAATTATCACCCATATACATGTTTAACCAACATATAACTTGTTTGAATACGATCAAACACTTGGCATTTTATGTAATTACTTAGCCAATGCTCTTTTTATTGCCTCTGTATCCAAAGAGTAGAAATGTGTCCCTCCTACTAGCTGATGCCCCGGGCAACTGCCTTGTCTTCCTGTCTTTTAGGCTTGTCCTAATTACACCTAGTGTGCCCGGTTTACATTCTGAGCATATGGTAGTACAGCTGTCTTTCCGCAGCAAAATCAAATGACAGTTCGCTCCTGGATACTCAAAACCTGACATTTCCCATCAACGAATGCAGCTTATTACGGATAAAGTACAGCACTTTCCTTCTGATAACTGGATAGTTAAAATGAACCATGCAATCCAAATGCAACAATGGATGGCTGAAAAATGAAGGAACATGAAGCTACAACTCTCAGAATAGTTCCTACAAATTTGGACTAAGAATAGAAAATACTATTCCTTATTTAAATACTTGTACACATCACATTACACTGAGATAAAACATCTTATTAAAATGATGAACTTATTAAATACTAAAAATGCAAACGTTATTAGGTAGTAAACTAGTTATGAGCAATTTCAGGTGCTTTAAAAAAATAACTTGATTACTTTGTAAAAATCTGATAAGGGAAGTCCATTTCACAAAGTTATTCATTGTCAAAATAATATAAAGGAGTATTACAGATGAATTTTGTTTTCGCAAATAACAGTTCCATTATATGTTTTTACCAACTCCCCATTTAAATCTGACTAGAATAAATAATTGTGTATATATATATATATATATATATATATATATATATATATATATATATATATATTTATATACATACATACATATACATTACATACATATATACACGCACACATACATACATATATATATATATATATATATATATATATTTTTATATATATATATATATATATATATATATATATATATATATATATATATATTTATATTTATATATATTGGTACTAGGCTATCAGCCCTAGGGCTTATACAAGCCTAGCCATAACAATTCCTTGGCTATTTCTTCCCACAATATTTACTTCCCTCGACCCCTGTCTAGCAGGATGACTGATGTGATCCCCGGGGTGAATTTCCTATCTCCCATCCAATCATCAAGGTTTCTTTTGAAGAGGGCCAAAGAGGAACTCTGCTTGACATGTATGGGCAGTCTATTCCAGAGTCTGGGGAGTCTCTGGGTCAGGAACCTATCCCTCAAGCATGTTTTGTTCATTGTGATGACAAGGTTTAGATCCCTGGAGCGTGTTACTCTGAGGGATTGAGATTTCTTTAAGTCTAGCATGTCCAACATCTCTGGGTTTCACATGGCCTTGTATGTTAAGCAGAGATCGCCTCTGAGTAGACGATATGCGACAGAGTATAGCTGGAGTTTGTTTAGACAGCATAGGGCATCTGCTTTAGGCCTGTCATTCTTTTATTGAGGTATTTCGTGGCCATTCCAGTTGCTGTAGATGTCTTAATAGGTACATACCAAATGGGGTGTTGTATTCTATAATGGGTCTAATGAGGGATGAGTACAGTGGGACAATGACCTCCTTTTTTCTGGATTAAAAGCCCTTATTGATGAGGTGTGCCACACAGAAGGATTTCCTGACTGTTGTGGCAATGTGCTCATTGAAGTTGAGACCACTGTCCACCTGTGTCCCTAAGTCTCTTATCACACTTTCAGTGTTTAGTGTACTGCCACCTATGTGGTAATTCATGGGTACATGTTTTTTCCCAAAGGGGATAACTATACATTTCTTGGCATTAAGCTTGAGCCTATGGCTCTGGCACCAAGCATCTGTTTCTGTAAGACCCTTTTGTAGAATATCCACATCATTTGGGGATTCAATAATGGCTCCCAGTTTGCAGTCATCTGCGAATTTTGTTAGCCAGAGTCCCTTAGTGTTGGCCTGTACTTCAGAGAAGTAGATGCCAAACAAGAGCGGTCCCAGGACTGAACCCTGAGGTACTCCACTTGTCACTTGTCTGGAGCAGGATTTGGAGTCGGCTACTTTTTCAGTGTGGGTTCTGTCAGAAAGACAGTTGGCAACCCGTCGAGTGATGTAGGGATTAATGCCCAGCTTAGTAGGTTTATCTATGATTCCAGAGTGGAGGATGGTGTTGAAGACCTTGACGAGGTCCAGATAGGCTGTGTGGACCGCCTTACCCTCGTCCACAGCTCTGGAGACTGATTCAAAGAAGTCAATCAGGTTCAGGAGACAAGATTGGCCCTTCACCAACCCAAACTGGGTGGGGTTCAGTGTTTGAAGGTTGCCAATGTCTTTGTTTATAAGTTCCATGATAATACGTTCCATGGCCTTGCAGATCAGACTCGTCAGACTGATGGGGTGGTAGTTCCCAGGATCCAAGGTGGATACCCCTTGTGGAGTGCGATAACTGTAGCTGTGTGCTACTGATTAGGCATGAAGTGTGAGGTGAGGCTATGATTAAACATGACACTTAGGTTAGGTGCCAGTTCATTTTGTAGTTCATGTAGTACACAGCCTGGGATGCTGTATGTTCCCATGGATGCTGTACTCTTAGCTTTGGAGAGTGGGTTTTTTACCTGTGTGGCCATTATTACTGGAATTTGGCAATCTTTCAGTATTGAGATAGGCCCTTTAGGAGGTGAGAGGGGGGTGAATCGATCTGCCAGGATATTGGAAATATCCTTGGGATCAGTATATTTAATGCCATTCTGTTGTAGCTCAGAACAGATCTGAGCATTGCCACTTAGATTCTTGACATAGCTATAGAATGCCTTGTGGTTGTCTTTGGAATCTTTGGCAACTTTATTTTCGTAACTAGCTTTGGAGGATTTTATGAGGGATCTCAGCTTCTTACTGAGGCTGTTAAGGAAGCTTTTTGTATCCTGGGATTTTCCTCTTTTCTGCAACAGTTTCTTCCTTTTGTTGCAAAGTTTGTTTATGGCAGGGGACCACCAGATTGGTTTCCTTTTTTTGGAGGAGAGCGTCTTGGTTCTATTTGGGATGGCACGATTCATGCACGAGTGGATGTGCTCATACAGTGCCTTAGTGTAGGATTCAGCAGTCGAACTTTCAGTTCCCATCTGCATGGGTGTCATGAAGTTTGTATATATATATATATATATATATGTATATGCGTTTGATGTCCTTGAAGTACTTATAAAAACAATATCCAAGGGCTAGTAGAGGATTTTAAATCTTCTAAAATAGTTTATGAGACCACATAATTAGACCTCACAAGGACAGTAAAATGTTTTATTTTACAAACACCATGAGATCAGACTTTCACTTGTAGTAGTATATTTTATATGTAAAAAAATAAACAGGATAAGAACAGTTTCAAAGCTAATGCAGTAGGTGTATGACTAATGGATATGCATGCAGTCATCAAAATACAAATTTGTCAATGTTCGTGGTTTGAAAAATGTTTGTAATAAATTCCTTGGATGGTACAGAGGTACTACAGAGATCATTGCTGCCTGACAGTTCTTAATTCCACTGACTGCTATTTCAAAGGAGGCTGCATATTCTTCTCCTGGCTTTACTGGCATCTCTGATTTTCTCCTTTACTCTACAGATATACAGGCTGGTGTTCTGGCAATTCAGAATGACACAATCTATAACTGTATGGCATGGGATGGACTGATGTTCCACCTGTGCAGCTCCTACTTTGCAAACGTTACTGCTATGATAGGTTGTACACCTCCGTATTACTCTGAAGAAGATAAAGTAGGTAGAAAAGATGGATGGAGAGATGGGCAATATTCCTGATGAATGGATGGATGGATGGAATGATGAACTATATTCCAATACAGCTGAACCATACTTTTGTTCTACTTAAACAATGGCACTTTACTGTAGATGATCTCAAATGCATATGCATATCTACTAGGCTTTTTCATGAAATCACCATGCATGTTTGTTTGTCACTGAGAATGAAGTGACGCAGTGACCTTTAGATGCAGGGGCTCCAATGCTTGTCCAGGATTTCATGTGCAGAACTTTAATGGGCACATTAAAGATGAAAAGAAAAGTGCATAAAATGTCCTGGAAGAAAGCTAATATAATAAGCAGGCAAGTGGTATATAATCAAAAGCAATGAAACATATTTGCGCATTTATGGGGTAGATCGTTTTCCAGTTTACAGTGGTCAAGCAGGAATGTAAACACATAGCAGTTTGTGATTTTTGAGTCAAACAAGTTAAAAATCTGGAACAAGATGTAATATTCTACTGTTAACGTAATGCTTTCATTAACAATTTTACTAACTGGTCCTTTAGATGCCATTATGGTTTCTATGTGGCACTGATGATAAACCAGAAATGCCCAATGGCAGTATATTGTGTTGAGAAATCTTTTCTTAAAAAGAAAAACTATTTTTATCTATTGAATAATGGTTTACTTAAAAGAACAGTATCTTGTATTTGTCATATAAGTGATTGTACAGCGTGTTTGAGTGGGTATCTTGAATGACTTTTTCATCTGAGAATTTTTTTATACATTAGTTTCTACAGTAAAATACCTCTACAGATGTTTGACGTTTCCCAAAATAAATGAGAGAACTAGCAGAGGGAATGATTATGTTACCATGCAGTGAGAGTACAGAAGAATGCGGCACCTTCTTATATTGTATCATAACCTACTGAGCCATAAGGATCTCAGGGTGCCTTTTTGAGTATTATTACACAACAGTGACACCTTCAAGGGTTTTAGGGCTGTACAGTAATGCAAACAGATGAGACCATGACAACCAGATGTATCAAATTACAACATACTGGGGTACAGTTATGTGGAGTCCTACTACCTTTATTTTTGCATATTGAAGGACTGCTTGCATTTAATCTTACACAAGGATTCCATGGAAATCTATAGAGCGGGACATGCTGATGAATATCTTTCCACGTTACAGTGCTATTACACAATTGCTTGGTTGTTTAAAAAAGATGGCAGCTTTTCATGTTGGATGTTTAAAAAAGATATAAGTATTTCATGGCATGACTTAGTGTCTGAGTAGCCATTGTCCACTGCACTTTATTACTTAGTTTGCGTGTGTGCATAGCCGGCCTTAGGCATAGGCCAACTAGGCGGCCGCCTAGGGTGCCGATCTAGCAGGGGTGCTTTTTCAGTATTTATTTGGTGTAGTTAGACCAGGATGGGGGCACCAGTTAGTGTGGAGAGGGCGCCATGGAGCCCTTTTGCCTAGGGCACCAGTTGACCTAAGGCTGCTCCTGTGTGCGTGTGTGTGTGTGTGTGTGTGTGTGTGTGTGTGTGTGTGTGTGTGCACGCGCGCATGTGTCTGGTATATGTCTCTCGTTCATACATGTTCCTGACATCTCAAAGGTAAAAAAACTAACATATGCCATGACTCTCAACTTTTCAACTGAAAGACGTCTCCTGAACAATTGCAGTTGACAGCATCTTAAACTCAAATGCAGAAAATATTTTTTCCTTGATCACAGTACTGCATTTTTCCTTATTAAGCAGTCCTAGTCAGGTTGCCTCAGTCAGTAACACATGTTTTCTTTAAACAGTCTTACCTACTGCCCTTTGCAATGTAGTCTCTTTAGCACACAAATATTGATCCCAATCCCCCACCATGCCACCTGAAATTTGTTATCTCAGCATCAGCCGTGATGTATGGTATCAACTTGGAACCAGCAGCACACATCAAAGAGTTTTCAGCTGTGTGGACTACCCTTGCAATCCGAGCACTTTTAAAGGTATGTGCCACAAAGCAGCACCGTGAACTGTGTATGGCGAAACATAAAAAAGGAACTACACCCAAGTTGTATTCTATTCCATCAGTAACAACCACTACTGCTACCATGTTCTGTTGGAGGAAAAGTTTTGTTGTCAAAGCATATTATGCCTGCAGCTCATTAAATATCATATGCATTGGAGAATATTTGTCAAACTATGCTGTCTACTTAGGTAAGACAGTTAGAAGGCTCAGTAAAACAGTTTATGAGCATTAAAAGAAAAATAATTTGAATTGTGTAAACTTTCTGTTTCCTACCTAAATTTCAAAATGTTATTTTTATTTATATAGATGTGTTAATCGGTATAGAGGACTGATAAAAACTGACAATTTTCAGTCTCCACCTGGGATACACAGCAATGCACAGTGCAAATGCAACCAAACAGGGAATGGTGCAGTAGAAAATTATACATTTCGTGTAAGAATATTACAAAATTATGTGACAGCTCAATTACATAGATATTAAGGTTGTAACATAAACCTAGCATTGGAAAATAAAGAATACTTTTGGAAGGTGCTATTGGATGCAGCATTGCTCTGGGTTTAAATGTTGTGTTTCATTTGAAAACTACCATTAAATGTGAACTCCTAAAAACATTAAATATGAGGTTTCATTTAAGTATTAGTCTGAATCTACAGTTTCACTTGCTTTATCAGTGATATTATCAACAGAGAAGTTTAAAGCTGAAGGAACTGATGGATTTATTAAGATTTTTTATCCAGGCTATGTAATATTATAAAAGCTTATGATTTTAACCAACTGGCAATTTGTGTGTCATTTTATGTATCAGACATTTTACATAACATGTTTTGAAAACCCAGTTCTTGTTTATATTACCAACTGACTTTTTAGTAACAACTGATTTTTGTTATGCTGACAGCCTTGACTACTTGTGTGAGTTCTTGTGATGTGACTTTGATTTTTATTTACTTATTTAAAATGTGTTCAATGGGAATGTCTGACTAGGGCAGAGCCTATTTTCAGCACAGTCCCAGCGAGAAACACTCCAGGCACATGTCTTAGTTATGTGGAAAGAAACCGCTGTACCCAGAGGAAACCCACATGAACACAGGGAGGACATTCAGACTCTGCACAGAAGGCACCCAGCTAAGAATCGAGAGAGAACCTCTTGCTGTGAGGTGACAATGTTAACCGCTGCACCACTGTGCTGCCCAAATAAATTTGAAAATATATATCCTATTTGCTTTTAGCTAATCTGAACAAGCTGTGCAAATTGTTAGAATTAAAAAACAAAACAAAAAAAAAACAGTAGGACAGATTCAATAATACTTACACTAAGTGTACACTAAGTCTACATGATCTGCATTTAAGAACATCCCTACCACAATTTTTGTGCTGTCTAGTCACTCAGATAGATTACACTAAGTCTGCATGTAGTCTCCATTTTGTGGTAACCTTTATGAATCCACCTCAGTATTTAAAGCTACAAGAAATGTAGTAGAAAACTAAAATTACGAGGAAGAAGGTATGAGTTATGCTTGTGTTGTCTGTTCACTCAGAATAATGTACACTTAGTGTAGGCATTAACGATTTGAAGGCCTGGAGCTGAAGCGTTAGGTTTGAATACATTTGGTGAGCTTTATAGAGATCCGTAACCTTGGTTTGTTGTAATATTTAAAATTGTCCTTGATTTTGGGCTTTTAACCCCCAATATTTTTAGCTTTGTCCAGATTTCTTGAACTTAGAGGTCGAGTGGTATGCATCTGAGTAAGAAAGGGATTTTAATTTGATTTGTTTAACCACTTATAAATCCCATTTGCTCTGAAAACCAAGATTCTGGAGAAGATGTGAACTTGGTTGATATAGACAGAAATTTTAATAACCCTAATAAAAAAATTAAAAAATTAAGTATTTACAATGGGATAATATATTCTTTGAGTTAGTATTTCACTGAGCCAACTCTTGTTAATCAAATTATTATGTTGATAGCACATAAGATATATGACTCTATTAGGGAAACACAGTGACACTGATTAGCAAAACTGGCCAATTACATCTGCAGTTAAAATGCAGTAATTGCCGCAACATAGTCTACAAGGCTATAAGATCTTAAAAAAATCTGATAAGGAGGAAAATCATACTTAAGGAAATAAAACTGACATAGATAATTAAAAGTTGTAAAGGAATACATGTGGGAAAATTAATTGCAGTGAGCAGACAGCAGAAATGACCAATCAGGATTGTCAGGAAGAATCAAACACCAATCAGAGTGATGGTGGCCTTTTCTGAAGTTGTCAGTACTGTTACATGTTCCTGTAAGATTTCCACCTCCAGTGATTCTGGGCCTGATATGTCTATGGCCACGGTGATTACTCACAGTCATGAGGTTGAGGTCATCAATAAAGTTAAAGACTGGAATATCCTGATGAGCAGTAAATGAGACTCTTATATGTTTAGTAACAAAGAAGCACTGATATGAAGACACTTTATGAGACAGGGAAATGACAAAACTGGACAAAGTAAGTTTTTTGTCTCCCTATACAGCAGTCTGCCAGTTAATCTCCTGCTCTCCCAGGCTTTACTCCAGTACTGCTGGGGCTGCTCATGCAGCCTAATGGCACCCTGGGGCCTGCCCATCTTTGCATCTGACAGGGTTTTTTTCTTTGTATGCCATATCCAGTCTCCCCTCCCCAGCAGTGATGTGGTTGCAGCCAAGGAGCAGGTGTGCAATGGGGATGTTGTGACATACTGCCATACCACCGACTTCTGAAATAACTTAGAAATTAAACAAATTCATATTTGATTGAAAAATGTTAGTGGAAAAAATAATACACAATTAAAAAAAAAAAAACTAAATTGTACCCATCTAATCAGAAAATGGCATTAACATCAAAGTATATCCAATTCTACATAAAGTAACCAAAACAAAGGTGAACTATAAGTCATAATACAGTCTTCACTTTACTATTAAAATGACATTATAAAAACTGAAAATTATCTCTGAACTAGATAGTAAAGCCATCAAGAGACAGGCAATGTATACACCTGTATGCAAACTACTTAAAGCCATATTCACCAGAAATTTTAACAATAAGCAATTAATATAGCCCATTGAGTTCAGTGAGAAGCACTACTCTAACATAGACAAGGATAACTGGAATATGATGGGGTCTGGTTTGGTGTTCTGTAGGATTACAGAACTCTGTTAGTAATGGGTGGTTTTACAAATATCATTACTTAAAACATGCAGTACATAATGTTTCATGTATCACACCAGATTCCTACATATCCCATTTAGGCCTAGATTCACAAAGCACTGCTGGATACCATCAACTGCAGTAACAACTTGAAGCAAGAAAGCTGTAACATGTAGCACTGCATATTGCTTGCATTAAGTAGAGAATAGGTTCAATTTTTAGTAAGTCACCTTTGTTCCCACTTGTAGAAGAATGCTGTAAAACAGACAACATGAAAAAATATACCAGAATGTTGAACCTCAGATTTCTGTTTAGCAAAGATGAGTCAACTGTATATATCTTCCTCCCTGAAATTGGTAATATAACTTTTAAAAAATAACAATTGAGTTTAACACATCTTTTGGATTTAAAAATAGCCACATTTCAAAATGTTTGTGAGAAGGATATCAGGGGAATAATACCTAAGCCCTCTGATGGACATTTAGTTTTACTTTCATCAAGCAAGACAAAATCTGTATAGACTTCTTCTTCTTCTTCTTTTGGCTGCTCCCATTAGGGGTCGCCACAGCAGATCAACTGTTTCCAATTCGTCCTGTCCTCTGCATCTTGCTCTGTCACACCAGCCACCTGCATGTCCTCTCTCACCACATCCATAAACCTTGTCTTAGGCTTCCCTCTTTTCCTGTTACCTGGCAGCTTCATCCTTAGCATCTTTTTCCCAATATACTCTGCATCCCTCCTCAGCACATGTCCAAACCAATGTAATCTTGCCTCTCTGGCTTTGTCTCCAAACCTTCCAACCTGGGCTGACCTTCTAATATACTTATTCCTAATCCTGTCAATCCTCGTCACACCCAGTGCAAATCTTAACATTTTTAACTCTGCCACGTCAAGCTCTGACTCCTGCCTTTTTGTCAATGCCACTGTCTCCAACCCATATAACATAGCTGGTCTCACTACCCTCTTGTAGACCTTCCCTTTCACTCTTACTGGTACTTGTCTGTCACAAATCACTCCTGACACTCTTCTCCACCTACTCCATCCTGCCTGTACTCTCTTCTTCACCTCTCTTCCACACTCGCCATTACTCTGAACTGTTGATCCCAAGTATTTAAACTCATCCACCTTCGCCATCTCTACTCCCTGCATCCTCACCATTCCTCTATCCTCCCTCTCATTCACACACATATATTCTGTCTTAGTCTACGAAATAATAAAACATTAAGAAATATGAGCGGCTCTGAGCAGATAAGTAGTTATTGTTTGGTAAGGGACAATGATGTATATTCAAACAAGATGAAAGAAATTTTGCCTATAGACAGTAATATCATATATTCAATTTAAGCAATCTGCTAAAAAGATTATAAGAATGTTAACTATTGTTTTGTGAATCATTTGATGATGACTTTTGTGATGCCAGCTTTGGCAATATTAGAGTACTGACTAATCAGTCTAGCCCAAGTATAATTTCTGGACTGTTGATGGCAGTGGTTTGAAAACTCACAATATTTGTGGAATATTGACTAACAGAGGTTGTCCTTTCCTTCACATTTTAAAGACTATGTAGCAAATGTTATTGTTAAAATAAGACGTTTTATTGATGTACTAAACAGACGTTTGTTACAATATGTGCTTCCTCCTTATATACAATGATACTTCAAGATGGTAGTGAACAAATGGGATGAATAGTTTAGCCAGTAATAATTTTGGAAAATTATATTTCACTATCATTTGTTTAGATTTTGATACAATTTTTTTTTTATTTTATGTTCCAACACGAAGCTTCTCAGCAAAAACAGTTGAATGTCTATGGAACTCCACGAGTGCAGTTCAACAAAAACTGTTACTAGGAACAAGGTGGATAACCTTGTTTATCAGTGTCATTTTAGGAAACACTTTACTGCCATTTTAGGATTAGTGATAAATATTTGTTTAACAGGACAGTGGTACAGATATTTTAAGATCATTTGTCCAGTATCTTAAAAGGGTGACAAGGATTCCTGCATTAAATATATTGACTTGGAGGTATCTAAGGACCAGTCTACTAGTAAACTAACAATTAGAAATTTCAAAAATAGTAGTAGCAATTGTTTTTATTTTTCAAGTATGTTTCTAGAGTATTCTGAAAGGCACCCTTTAGAATCAGGGTTTGCCACTAATGAAAATGAATTGCTTGCTGATGTGCAATGATTCACAAAAAATAAATATAGCTAGAGGGTACTGCAAAAAGGGCATTGATAAGGATGCTCAAGAGGTTGCTGAGTTGAGATGAACTTTATATTCTTCTTCTTTGTACAATCATCCTGTTTCAGTTATTTCCACCTCTAACGATAATTGGCCTGAAGCAAATTATCAGCAAATTTATTATCAAAAAAACGGAAGAACTTGATGAGCAATAAATAGGTGAAGGAGAACATAGGACCATCTCTCATGTTCAGTAAAAAAAATAATCACCAATATGAAGAGGCTTGATGAAAGAGGCAAATATCAAATCTAACTATAGTTGACAGTTAAAAATATAAGAATATATGACAGCAGATTCTGCAAAAACATTGCAGGTTCATTAGTAATAGCTCCTATTACTGTAATATGCCCTTAACACTGTTTTGGTGTCAAAACACATTATACTTGCAGTTCATTGAATGGCATACATATTGCAAAATGTTTAGCATGCTATACCTTCTATGCAGGGAAGACTCCTAGTAGACTCAGTTTTCATACCCCATTACTATATATTTTTAAATATTTGCTGCATTTGAAAAAAAAAAAAACAATATTTGAAGAACTCTTTTCTGGTTATTTTGTGTATCTTTCTGCTAATCTGTTTGGATGAGTTTCAGTGTAGCTATGTAATTTGTTGCTAACACACTTTTATGTTGTATAATTTAGAGGGCCATGATCAGGTCTCTGATTATAAACATGTTACTATGTGTTTGAGGCATTCGATTTCAAGGTGAATCTTGTCATCCATGTTGAGAACATAATAATAATAATAATAATAATAATAATAATAGTAATAATCATGAGATATGATTGGTTTAATCCTGATCATAACTCTTTGTAGTGTATGCAATTTTAGTACTCCATGTAGTACCTGTTACAAAAAAAGGCCTAAGTATTTTACCAGCTTTGAAAGCCAGTAAAGAACTTAACGAGTGCAGGTGCATAGACAGCAAATCTGGAACAAGTTTTAGGTACTGCCCTAATTTAAATAAGTTATGTACTGACTAATGTCTGTAAACTTCAGTGGACATAGGAGGACAGATATTCAGCGACTGAAGGAAAGTCCCTTCCGTTATCCCCAGCCTTCACAGAGAAAGTGCTGTAATAGCTGGGGTTTTGCGTTGCAGTACCCTGTAACAAATTTATCTTTTTTTCCAGTTTTGGAACAAAATGATGGCACTCCATGCACTACAAAATGATTTACATTTGCTGGCAAATTATTAAATATGATAAGGCTGTTTCCCCTTTCATGTGCTGCAGATCTGAATTTATGACTGAACAGTGTAATTCACTTTGATATGTGATATGTCATCAGGGAATTCTATTAGATAGCAGAAATCACCAACTTTCTTCTAGGAGTGACCACCATGTAACAAACTGAGGTGCTGGTTATGTAACAAAAGGCATTGCCTTAAACTCTATTTTCATTAACATGGTTCAAACCAGTAAATATACATATAAGACACCAAATTACTTTTAAAAGTTTGTTTATTTCTTATCTATAGAACCAATTTATTTTGCCTATGGGATAAACATTAGTGTTATAAGAGAAAAAACTTTTTCCTAACATTTTTTCTTAACTCTGCTATGCAACTGGAGTCCATTAGAAAGAAAATCCCAACTTCCAGGGTGAATTTGGTAAAGGGGGGGGGGGGTAAGAAAACCTCTTCTGACAAGCAAACAACATATCTGAAGGCTACTAGATGCACAGCAAATATCTATATTCACAGAGGTCATTACAAAAACAGATGTTATCAAAACAGAAGGCTAATTTAAGGCACCAAGCCAACCTCTCCCAGTGATATAAAAAGCAGAATGTATTATTATCTGAAGAACATCATCTTCCCAGCTGCTAAATCAGTTTAGCATTTTATTCAATACCTGTTTTTCTTTTTCATGTAACATATTTTCTTATTATGAAATAATCTAGGCAAAATAAAAAATGCTTTAATGAAGTAATCTTAATCATTACTTCCAAATTAAAAAATGAAGTGCATCTGTTTTCACATAGTAGAACCAATTTCTACATAGATTCTGCCAGCAGACGGCAGTCTTTGCTAATAACATATTCCCAGAATCTATCTTCATGATTGCTATAACAATATTTGTTAAACAATTCAGCTAGCCATGATACAATACATAGAAAGGTTATTTCCTAACAATAGGTGCAGTTATTTCTGGAATATGGCTCCATTACAGTCTACAGCTGTGCTTTTGATGTGTAACAGAAGTTTTGAAAACTATGCTAAGCTTCATCTCTACCACTCTTGACATCTGCAGATTTTGTTTAGCTCAGGACAACAGTTTCTTAACTCTTCTTTGCACATTCACTTTGAGTACTGTTTCACAAAAAGGCTGGAGATACTTACGTATATCATAAAGGGGATGTTACACTCCTGCAGTTTCACTTTTCAGATGAGATTTTCGACTGGGGCTTCATTTAGTTATTTAAGTAGAAGTTAACAAAACCAGTAAACACGAGTTTATTTATTTAAGTGGATATCACTCACTATGCACACATTTTTCACAGAAGACCTGAAAAGTACAGTTGTGTACACTTACCATAAATGTAGATGTTCAAGTGTATTCACTGTTGCAGTCATCACATTTGGGTTATCTGCCTGCAGGTAACCCTCAGTTGGCCTGAATACCAGAGTCTTGGGATTTCTGATCAGATGCTGTCGCTTCTTTCATGACATCAGGTCGTCAGGGGTATAAAACATGCAGCCAACTCCATTACACCAGTTTTTCTTGCCCCAGATATCAGGTGCCCCCAAAAATAGGAAGCAATTACATGGTATGGAACACCCCCAGCAAAAAGCAAATACACATGATATAAGAAATGCCAAACAACAAAGATAGGTAGAAGTAAAGATAAGTCAGGGGGCTGGAGGGAGGGTAACCAGGACTGCAACAGTGAATTATTTATTTATTTCCATTTGTTGATCGGGAGTGTCCGACTAGACATAGGTCCATTTTCAGTGGAGGCCTGGGGAGAAAAGCTCCACAGTTAAAATAAACAGACAGTAGTTACATTGGATTACATAGCGATTAACAATATAACATAGCAATTACTTACAACGTATTTACAGATGGAGAACATAGTACATCAGTAGACAACTAGAATCTTTATCTGTGAAGTACATAACAGACATTAACAAATGTTACAATAAGAAGTTCCTGCTGTATAATAAGTACTAGGCTTATGAGCATCTGAGCTTGCTATAATCAAGGTAGTTAGTGGAGTGGAAAGAAAGGTAGTGGTTGGATGGGGTGGGTGATTTTAAAGTGGGAGTTGCAAGGGCATAGCCAGCATGTTTTTAGGTGCAATTTTAGTAAAGTTTTGAAGTGGGTGCATGATGGTACGGAGGTAATTGTGGGTGGGAGGGAGTTCCATAATGATTATTCCATAATAGTGAATACACTCGAACACCTACATTTATGGTAAGTGTACACAACTGTGCTAAGTTCTTTGTGTTTCACTGTTGCAGTCATCACATTTGGCTTGATTACCAAAGCTAAGGAAGGGTGGAGGTAGTTAAGAAGCGTTAGGGCTGGCAATCAGGCCCTGAAAGACTGCTGTGGCAAATCCAGCTCTGGATTTAGAAAAAATAGGTAAGTGGTAATGCTTTGTGAAAGTGTGTACAGAGCTCCAGGTTGCAGCTTTCAGGATGTCCCTGGTAGGGACTCCCCTGAGGAATGCTGTAGAGGTTGATGTAGCCCTAGTGGAATGTGTTCTGATCCCCTGTGGGGTAGGTTTCCCATGGTGTTTGTAGCAGAAATGGATGCAGTGTGCTATCCATTTAGAAATGGTTTGCTTTGAAATGGCCTTGCCTTCTGCCCCTACAGCAAAGCTGACTAGCAGCTGGTCAGATTTTCTGAAAAGCTTTGTCCTGTCCAGATAGAACCTGAGCTGCCTGTGCACATCCAGGGAGTGCAGGATCCTTTCCCCTTTATTCTGAGGATTAGGGAAAAAAGTAGGCAAATGAATGGATTGGTTTAAAGCCACACTAGATACCACCTTGGGCATAAATGATGAGTTAGTCCTGAGGGAGACCCTGAACGCATGGAAGATAATGAAGGGTTCCATGGCCATAAGGGCCTGCAATTCAGACAATCTTCTTGCTGAAGTGATGGCTAGAAGTAAAGCTGTTTTCCATGAGAGGAATTTTAACTCGGCTGTGGCAGCAGGCTCAAAGGGCGGAAGCATGAGCTTTTCCAATACAAATTAAGGTCCCTCTCAGGAACTGTTTGAGCAGAGGATGAGAAAAAAGGGGTGGCTCATTATTATAATGAGCTGAGATGGCAGAGGCATGGATCTTAACTGAAGAGAAGGATAGGCCTTTGTGGAGCATTTCTGCTAAGTAATCTTGTATATGATGTAAGTTGGGCACAGTTGTGTCCATTCCCTGAGAATGGCTCCAGGAGCAGTATCTTTTCCACTTTTCCGAATAGGATTTTCTCGTACTAGGCCTCCTTGTCTCAAGAATGACATCCATCACCTGCTTACTGAGAGTTGCTGGAGAAGAATTCAGTGGATGAGCCAGGCTGCTAGGTTCAGGGTCTGTAGCTGAGGGTGCAGAATCTGGCCCGCCTGTTGGTACAGCAGGGAAGGAGTCTGAGGCAGGTGCCATGGTGGCAGCACTGTCAGGCTGTGCAAAAGAGGGTACCAGTGCTGGTGTGGCCAGTCTGGTGCAATCAGGATAGTTCTTGGCTTGTCCTGTTTGATCTTTAGTAGAACCTTCGAGAGGAGGTGCAGAGGGAGAAAGGCATAGATTGAGAGGTTTTCCCAGGTGAAGGACAGAGCATCCACTTTCCAAGCTTGGCTGTGGGGAGTTCTGGTGCAATATTTGCTCAATTGATATTTCTGAGGGGAAGCAAAAAGGTCCACATCTAGCGTCCCCCACCTGTGCCTCAAAAGCTTGAATATTTTGGGTTCCAGTTTCCATTCATGTGGATCCATGAGATTTCTGCTTACATCGTCTGCCAGTGAATTTAGTTTGCCTGGCAGAAATTGAGCTTGCAAGTGCACTTGGCTGCTCAAGGCTGTGTTCCACAGAGCCATGGCTAATCTGTAGAGTGGGTAGGAATGGGTTCCCCCCTGCTTGTTTATGTACCACATAACTGTGGTGTTGTCTGTCTTTACCAATAGTTATCCTGGAAGAATAAGGCCTTTGAAGGCTGTCAGAGCATTCTGTGCAGCTAACATTTCTTTTTGATTGATATGTAGGTGCATTTGCTTTGGGTTCCACTTGCCTTGAATGGCCTGCCCTGCCATGTGATCCCCCCATGCATAGTCTGCTGCAGCTGTTGTTAGGGTTTGGGCAGCAGGGGGTAGAGTGAAAGGGAGTCTCTTGTTGTGGTTGCAGGCCTCTGCCCACCAAAGGAACTCTGTCCTTAAGCAAGGAATGATAGGAATCATTGTTTCCAGGTCTTGAGAATGTTGACACGAAAGACTTTTTAGGTACCATTGAAGTTTCCTCATATGCAGTCTTGAATATGGAATTAATAGAATACAAGAGGCCATGAACCCCAGGGCTTGCAGTATTTTTCTTGCAGATAGCTGGGTTTTGGTGGCCAGCAGATTGAAGTAGTTTGTCAAATAAATTTGTTTCTCTAGAGTGAGGAATGCCATCTGGGAAGTTGTGTTCAAGCTTGCTCCCAGGAATACAATCTGTTGGCTGGGTACCAGCTGTGATTTCTTTTCATTGATGGTGTACCCCAGTGAAGTTAGAAGTCTCTTTACAAATGCCAGGCACTGTAGTAGCAAGAACTGATTGACCGCCTGAATCGGGCAATCGTCCAAGTATGGGTAAATCTGAATGCTTTTCTGCCTGCAACATGGAATGGCTGGAGCTAGGCACTTTGTGAATACCCTGGGCACAGTAGATAAGCCAAAGGGAAGTGCAGAGAACTGCTCTGAAGCATAGGTATTTCTTGCAAGAATCCCTTATGGGGATGTGCATATAGGCTTCTTTTAAATCTAGGGTTGCTAGCCAGGAGTCGCTGGCTAGCACAGGAAGCAGCTGTTGGGACAGTTAACATTTTGAATTTTGGAACCACCAGAAAGGTGTTGAGAATAGACAGATCCAGGATAGGACGCAAAGAGTTTTCTTTTCTGGGAACCAGAAACAGTCTGGAATAAAAACCTTGTCCCCTTTGTTCTGCTAAGACAGGTTGAATCGCCTTGATGTTGAGAAGAGAAAGTACCTGCTTTTGAGCCTCTGTCCACTGGTTTGGGGGGAGGTCTGGCCATCCACTTAGGGTTGGGAGTGAGTGGAAGTGGAATCTGTATCCCTGGGAAACAATGTTTACGATCCATCTGTCTTGGGTAATATATTCCCAGTTTTTGGCATAGAGGAAAAGTTTCCCTCCTAAAGGTGCAAGTACTTGGACAAGGCTTAGAAGAGGTAAGGATAAGTCATTGTGCCAGTTTACCATAGGATGGTGGCTTACTACTCCATGTTTTGGATGTGGGAGCACTCCATTGCTTAGATCTGTGTATAACCTGAGACTGAAGTTTCGGTGGTCTGATGCCCCTTGGCTTGGACTGAGAAGGCCTGAAAGGGACTGGAAAAGACCAGTTTTTTGAAGGCCAATGCCTACTGAATCTAGGTGGCTGTACCTGTAAGAAATATTTAACTGTTTGCATAGATTTAGATTTCTCCTCCATTCTTTTGAGGACTTCTTCTGCTTTATTACCAAATAAACGCTCTTGGTTTAATGGTGCATCCGGTAATTTTGCTTTGACATGATCTGGCAAGTTTTGTTCCTTAAGCCAAGCGTGCCTTCTAAGAACAGACCCAGTGACAGCAGCCCTGCAAGATGCTTCTAAGGCATCAAACCCATATTGCAAAGTTTGTTTACCAACTTGGTTAGCAAAATGCATTAACTCTTGTAAATCTTTGTGTTCTGCACAGTCAGGAATCAACATAATTTTCTGTTTAATTAGCTCCATAACATATTGCTGATACTTTAACATATGAAACTGGCAATTTAACGCCCTAATGGCAAAAGTATCAGAGGTGTATAACTTCTTACCCCATCTGTCTAAAGTCCTAGAATCCCTGTCCGAAGGGGTAGAATTTTTGGCAGTTGTAGCCTTAATGCCTTTGGGTCCCTGGGAAATGGTCTCTGGATCCGCAATAGGAGTCTTAAAAAGGAATTTGTGAGAGTTAGGTACTCTATAGTACCTGTCAGGTTTCCTGGGAGCTGGAGGCAAAGTATCAGTGGTATGGTTGGATTTCAAGAAGACATCATGTACAATTTCCAGAAGAGGAGGGATAGCTAGAGGCCTGTGCTTAGGCAAGTTTAAAAATTCCCTGAGTCTCTTTTTGGATTGAGAGTATTCCTGGCTCTCCCAGCGGAATTGCTCTCTAAGGGTATGCAGGGTTTCACCAAAAGAAAAATCTTCTGGAGGGGAAGCAGACGGAATGGAATCCTCTGCATCAGAATCCTCATAGGTAGATAAGGGTATGTCCTGGTAGTCAGAAGGATCAGAGTTATCAGATTCCTGATCAAAATAATCAGAAGGAAAATCAGTTCTTGGTCTCTTAGAGCAGGAAGGCTGGCTTCTCCTAATTAAGGTAATGAGGTCTTCAGCCATTCTAAGCATTTGTTTTTGTGGCATGTGGGCCTGAGAATTTGCTTTGGTCGTCAGTTTCCTAGGCGTAGTGTGAACTCTAGGCCTGTGAAATTCGGTATTTTTGGTTTGAAATGAAGTTGTTAGTTTAATATGTAAATCAGAAGGCCTGAATACACACTCAGAAGCCGGTGCCTGCACAGCGGCTCCGGACCCATCCAAGGTAGAGACATCTACAGGTTCCATAGTCGAAGTAGCATCTCGCAGCATACCAGACTTTGAATGGGTCTCAGTAGAGGCCTGCGAATCTGTAGAAGTGGGTATCAGGGGCTGCAAAAGCGCCTCACTGATTACCGGCAGACTGGCGACTAGCTTAACGTTAGCATCGTCGGCAGTTTTGGACCTATGCGGTCTGTCTCTGTCTTTATCCTTTTGTTTTTTTGGAAGATCGGTAGTCAGATGGCTTATCAAAGTCATTTTGGAGTACGGAGATCGAGAGCGAAAGAATTTAGCTACAAAAATTGCCTGACAACGAATAGTTTGGGTGTTGAACAAGGCACAAAACCGACAGCGAGGGACATCGTGGTATGGGCCTAAACAGGTGACGCAGTAAGAATGAAAATCTCTGTGAGGTATTTGCTTTCCACAGGCAAGACAATTATTAATTTTTTCTGACATTAGTTAGAGCAAGAAAAAAGGATCCCCAACAGGGTGCTTATCTTTTAGAAGAATTCAGGTCTGAAACTCGAAAAATAAAAATTTCAGGAGGCGACCGACCGACACTTGCGAACTGCTTCTGCTTCGGGCACCGCACGGCAAGAAAGACTGGTGTAATGGTGTCGGCTACATGTTTTATACCCCTGGCAACCTGATGTCATGGAAGAAGTGACAGCATCCAATGCAGAAATCCCAAGACTCTGGTATTCAGGCCGACTGAGGGCTACCTGCAGGCAGATAACCCAAATGTGATGACTGCAACAGTGAAACATGAAGAACATCCATTGTTATGGTTAACTGACTTAATCAGATTTATACACAGTGCAATTAAATACTGAGGCAATCAAACCTAATAGTAAAGAACAAGCTTACAAACATCTCATTACCAAAACCCTTTGTATCATTCCATCAAAAGGTAATTTAAAACGCAGTGCAGATAAACCATCTGTTTGTTAGTTACTATTATCAGATCATCTTCAGAAGGACACATACCTTGCATTTGCAAGATCAGTTCTACAGAACTGAGACTAGGGACAATAGGGTGAAAAAGAGGCAAAGTACTTTCCTACTGCCTGTTTTTTATATCTACCAACCTTCTGAAACAGGAGATTTGTGATAAGATTAGAGCAAGTACAGGCTTTACTGATCTTTTATTCCACTTCAGTGGAGAAAAGCATGATCGCCTGTCCTGGTACGTAGTACTTCTAAGCTCAATTTTATTCCGACCCACTTATTATTATATTAAAGACTGCCAAGATTATTTTGGTAAGTGAAACATTAACAGTTTCTTAAACTGAGCAAGTTAGTTGCACCTCAAGTTATACAGATATAAAAATACTCTAAACTGTGTAGGAAGGAGTATTGACTTTAAAGTAAAATAACATAATTTATTTAAATCTATAAGCAGGTTCACATATCCTGTGGTTAAATGCTAACAAAAGGCAGGTATACATATAAAATGCAGTCACTGTTCTGAATAATCACTGAAAGCTGCAAAGTCAATAACTTTCCATTACAGTGAAAAAAATGAATGACAGAACTGCTGATTTGATATTATCGTGAACCAATAAGAATCAGGAAACAATGGGTAAGTCAGAAAAGAAAGTCAATCTTCAGTAATAATTGCCAAGATGTGCTTTATGCAATTTCAAACTGAATCAAACTTTATAGAAAACTGTCACTGGTATAGAAGACACATACAAGTATCTCAGAAGACATGATTATAATGTATTTAGAACTTTTTTGTGCCTTCTGCTGCTGATAACTAGACTACAAATTGCTTTCAAAGATGCCTGACATTCTCACCCCTGTACTGGTGAAATCTGGCATATCTCTTCACTTGACGTGTCCCGTAGTTCAAGATTAGACAGCCTTCTTTGTTACAAGGGCTGGTTCCGCCACCAAAGGTGAGTGTTGGTTGGCTGGATGATGACTGTAAAAAAATATGGTGCAGATGATGCATCAGAGTTTTTTGTGTAGTTTTACAGTGCAGAACTTCCAAGTATATACAGATTGCAAATACAAGAAATTCATTCATTTATCCATCCATCCATAACATCTTTTTCCTATTTTTTGCACATGGGTTTGGGGTGGCACTTTAACAGTGACAATAGGGCCAATGTTCACACTGCTGGGTGGCATCTGACCTAAACAGTATACTACAGTATTACTATAAACTGTGCCCACACACCACACATCTAACAGTTACAATAGCCAGCTATTTGTCACTAGTGCCCCATCTTTACTGAAACAGTTTTATACATACCACTATATTTTATCATGCAAACTATTATACATTTACTTTGACCCTCATTCTTGTTTGTTACCACCCCTGCACAATTCTGCGGCTTCCACATTTAGCTTAGTTACCCCTAACTCTACGTAATCCATGAAGGAGTGCATCTACTCATCTGCTACCAGACATCTGCTATAGACAGACCAACACAGCAGCAACAGTGGGCTCTGTTCAAAGAACATTTAGCTTATATTAATAGTGAGATTTTTGTTATACCTCTTTTCACTAACCTTGGGGAAAATTAAATTAATCTAAACAAGAACTTTTTTTAAGCCACGGGGCAAAACAAATTAAACAAGAACTGCAAGACAATGACATCCCTGCTGTTGTGTCCCAATGTCTTTAACTCTCCTGCTCTCTCCATTCCTAAACAACCACCTTTATACACCCACGTCTCATCTTCAGTAAAAAAAGGTCTAAATGCACAAAGTTTGCAGCATGATTTCCTTGGCCAGACTAACGGATTCCTGATAAAAAATATATCAGTTTTCCTTAAATTAAACAGTAGTTCCTTTTGTTCTGACATCATAGATTTCAAAGTGCATCACTTAATTTTATATCAAGTAAAGCTATTTAATTATATTAAAATAAAAAGTTCTGCCAGATTCCTCTTGAAAATATTTGCAAAAGATTTACAATGGCAACACTACACAAATTATTTTTAAAATCCGCCTTTAAACTATCACTAAAACATGGTTTATATTACTTTCATACATCTCACTTCATTTTATAAATGGCTAATAACTTCTTATATTAAAGGGAATAGATGTTATTTGCTAAAGTAATGCATTTTTTACAAAATCATGAAGTCAAAAATATACTGTGCAGGTACACTATCACAAGCATTAATATAACTCATATTTATAAGTAATTAGACTAAAAAGTTACAAAAATATACTGTGCAGGTGTACTATCACAAGCATTAATATAACTCATATTTATAAGTATTTACACTAAAAAGTTACAAAAATATACTGTGCAGGTGTACTATCACAAGCATTAATATAACTCATATTTATAAGTAATTAGACTAAAAAGTTACAAAAATATACTGTGCAGGTGTACTATCACAAGCATTAATATAACTCATATTTATAAGTAATTAGACTAAAAAGTTACAAAAATATACTGTGCAGGTGTACTATCACAAGCATTAATATAACTCATATTTATAAGTAATTACACTAAAAAGTTACAAAAATATACTGTGCAGGTGTACTATCACAAGCATTAATATAACTCATATTTATAAGTAATTACACTAAAAAGTTACAAAAATATACTGTGCAGGTGTACTATCACAAGCATTAATATAACTCATATTTATAAGTATTTACACTAAAAAGTTACAAAAATATACTGTGCAGGTGTACTATCACAAGCATTAATATAACTCATTTATAGGTAATTACACTAAAAAGTTACAAAAATATACTGTGCAGGTGTACTATCACAAGCATTAATATAACTCATTTATAGGTAATTACACTAAAAAGTTACAAAAATATACTGTGCAGGTGTACTATCACAAGCATTAATATAACTCATATTTATAAGTCTTCTTCTTTCGGCTGCTCCCGTCAGGAGTCGCCACAGCAAATCAACTGTTTCCCTTTCTTCCTGTCCTCTGCATCTTGCTCTGTCACACCAACCACCAGCATGTCCTCTCTCACCACATCCATAAACCTAATCTTAGGCCTTCCTCTTTTCCTGTTACCTGGCAGCTTCATCCTTAGCATCTTTTTCCCAATATACTCTGAATCCCTCCTCAGCACATGTCCAAACCAACGTAATCTTGCCTCTCTGGCTTTGTCTCCAAACCTTCCAACCTGGGCTGACCCTCTAATATACTTATTCCTAATCCTGTCAATCCTCATCACACCCAGTGCAAATCTTAACATCTTCAACTCTGCCACATCAAGCTCTGACTCCTGCCTTTTTGTCAGTGCCACTGTCTCCAACCCATATAACATAGCTAGTCTCACTGCCCTCTTGTAGACATTCCCTTTCACTCTTACTGGTACTCGTCTGTCACAAATCACTCCTGACACTCTTCTCCACCCACTCCATCCTGCCTGTACTCTGTTCTTCAGCTCTCTTCCACACTCACCATTACTCTGAACTGTTGATCCCAAGTATTTAAACTCATCCATCTTCGCCACCTCTACTCCCTGCATCCTCACCATTCCTCTATCCTCCCTCTCATTCACACACATATATTCTGTCTTAGTCCTGCTGACCTTCATTCCTCTTCTCTCTAGAGCATATCTCCACCTCTCCAGGGTCTCCTCCACCTGCTCCCTACTCTCACTACAGATCACAATGTCATCTGCAAACATCATAGTCCATGGGAACTCCTGTCTGATCTCGTCTGTCAACCTGTTCATCACCATTACAAATAAGAAAGGGCTCAGAGTTGAACCTTGATGTAATCCCATCTCCACCTTAAATGCATCCGTCACTCCCACTGCAGACCTCACCGCTGTCACACTACCCTTGTACATATCCTGTACCACTCTTACATAGTTCTCTGACACTCCCGACTTCCTCATACAATACCTCAACTCCTCTCTAGGTACCCTGTCATATGCTTTCTCCAAATCCAAAAAGACACAATGCAACTCCTTCTGACATTCTCTGTACTTCTCCATCAACACTCTCAAAGCAAACATCGCATGTGTAGTGCTCTTTCCTGACATGAAACCATACTGCTGATCACTAATCAACACCTCCCATCTTAACCTAGCTTCCACTACTCTTTCCAATAACTTCATGCTGTGACTGATCAATTTAATCCCTCTGTAGTTACTACAGCTCTGCACATCACCCTTATTCTTGAAAATCGGTACCAAAACACTTTTTCTCCATTCCTCAGGCATCCTCTCACTTTCCAAGATTTCATTAAACAATCTAGTTAAAAACTCCACTGCCATTTCACCTAAACACCTCCATGCTTCCACAGGTATGTCATCTGGACCAACAGCCTTTCCGTTCTTCATCCTCTTCATAGCTATCCTTACTTCCTCCTTGCTAATCCACTGCACTTCATGATTCACTATCCACACATAATGCAACCTTCTCTCCCTCTCATTATCTTCATTCATCAGCCCCTCAAAGTACTCTTTCCATCTGCTCAACACACTCTCCTCGCTTGTGAGTACTTTTCCCTCATTATCCTTTATCACCCTTACCTGCTGCACATCTTTACTAGCTTGGTCCCTCTGTCTAGCCAATTGGTACAGGTCCTTTTCTCCCTCCTTAGTGTCCAACCTTTTATACAACTCATCATACGCCTTATCCTTAACCTTCACCACCTCTCTCTTTGCCATGCACCTCATCTCCTTATACTCTTGTCTACTTTCTTCATCTCTCTGACAATCCCACTTCTTCTTCACCAGCCTCTTCCTCTGTATACTCTCCTGTACTAATTCATTCCACCACCAGGTCTCCTTGTCCTCCTTCCTTTTTCCAGATCAAGGGCGCCTGCAGGCAGGTGCAAGGGGGTGCACTTGCACCCCCCTGGAATCGGCTGACTAGATAATTTAAAAAAAAGTTTTTTTTTTTTTTTTTTTTTTACGTGCGTTCTTCTTTAAGAAGAAAGAAGTCCGTGTGTGCTAACAGTCCAGTCGCGGGCGTGACATCATCACTCTCGCGAATATTTAGAAGTTTGTGAGCGGGAGTTCACACGGATGGCTTTGCAAGCGGGATGATTCGAGCGGGAATGGAAGATGGGACCTGAAACGGAATAGCAAGCGGGAGTAAACAGACGGAAGATGGGACACTTCAGGTAGAGTTGTGTGTGTGTGTGTGTGTGTGTGTGTGTGTGTGTGTGTGTGTGTGTGTGCACGCAGTGTACTATTGGTTTATATAAAAATGTGAGCAGAAATTGTGTTTGCTGTCTTTGATGCTTAATGAAGGAAAAATCGTTACTCGTTACTGATAGCTTTGGATATGCTTAGCATCACAGTACAAAAATTATTTATTTGTCCAATAACTGCTTTATGCTATTCAGGGTTACTGAACTAAATGGACACAGAGTTTTAGATGAAAAGTACAGTAGGAGACAAACATCTTAATGTGACATCACATTCTGTTGTTAAGATCTAGGAAAGAAACCAAATTTCTGACGATAATTGGAGGCAAAGGTCAATGTTATTCTGTTTTGCTATAGCTTGTGATTTAAGCACCTCTGCAGCAGGTATGGAATAAACTATATTATGGCTAATAGCTGTGCAAGACAACTTCATGCTTACATCTTCCTTGTAGCTGTCCGTTCCAATATCCACTCAAGTAAAACTCATCTCTTACAAATTTAATTTGCTGCCATGCTGGTAGATGTTTCTGCAAGCAATTAGTTTTTATTTTCAATGTTTGTACAAGATCCTGAACTACTGGAAAATATCTGTATAAATGGAGAAAGGTTACTGTTCCCAAGAGCTCTTTTATTAGATGTGGGCATAATGTGTCAATACTGTTTAGTCAGTATAGCGTTCAGTAAAGCATTAGAAAACAGGTGAGAAATATGTATATATCTGATATCACTCTTAGAAATAGAGCTGCTGCATTTAGTGGTTTCTTCTCATTCCTGCTTGGTCTGTTTCAGAAAGTGTTTCAACTCTTTAGTATTCTTAAGGACAGAAGTCACATAAAATGCTAGCTGTGTATCAAATTCATGTTCACTAATACAGCTTTGATGTGTTGAATTAAAAATATGCAGTATTCTATGTAAATGTTGCACATTAAAAGATGCCATTTCATTTGAGGAAGTTCTGTACATGGATGTGTAAGAATGGAAAGGACATCATGGCAGCCAGAGTCAAATATTGTATGTATTACCACATTTGCAGCTATAATTTCACATGGTTAGTGTGTGTGAAATGCCCCAGGTGTACATGGTGGTGGGTAGAGAATAAGGCTTGAACCCTGTACCTTGGGCCCAAGTGGCAAGAGCCTGAATTCCCTACCAACCACCATTTGTAAAAATGTTGCAGGATTTTCCCTCATACTTTTTCTGTTCCTCATAAAATCTGTGGTTTCTGCATTTGTGTCCTTGTTGCCTGACAGCTACATGTTCTCTGGTTTTATTCTTGGCTGTCTGGAGTGTTTCTCCCTGGGCCTCTGCTAAAAATTAGCTTTTTTTTTCCAAAGTCAGACTTTCCTGGTTAACAAATGTTAAAAATGGACACATTTCAATATCAGACTTCATATTCTTTAGAAAGTGCATGGTAACAAAAGCTTTTATTCTAGCAATTTTCTAAGTGTACAAGATGGATATTTGAAATGTATCCCTGTGTTTGGGACTGTATTCCCCCCCATTATTGGCTTCATCCAGGTTTTGTGCTAGGGTTGAGAGTTATGGTAAGAACTGAATTCACTGAATATGTTTGGGGGCTGTATTCACCCAGTATTGGCTTTGTTCAGGTATTTATTGGCTTCATCCAGTTTTTTTGCTAATGTTGAGAGCTATGGTAAGAACTGATTTCATTGAATATGTTTGGGGGCTATATTCTCCCATTACTGGCTTTGTCTGGGTGTTATTTGCTAAGAGGTTGAGAGCTATGGTGAGAACTGAATTTACTGAGTGTTTGGTGGTTGTAGTCAACCGTTATTGGTTTTGTTCAGGTATTTTGTGCCAAGAGGTTGACAGCTGTGCTATGGTGAGAACTGAATTCACTAAATGGTAGTTATTTAAGTTTCAGTCTTCCTCTTTCACAAAACAGCTGATTTGGCATAGTGGTATGTTGCTCTGACTGTTTTTCACGGGGTCCCCTGGGTTCAAGACGTGGCAGTGAAATGTATGGTGGTAACGCAGCATTTTATTCTAGCAACTTTCAAACATTATACAAGCAATGTTTAAAATGTGTCCCTGGTTTTTGGCCTTTTGTCCCCCCCCCCCCCAATAAATTTTGGCTTTTTCCAGATTTCTTGTGCTGCAAAGTTCAGAGATACAGCTGAGTGTCGAGTAGATTTTACAAGGAGCTGAGAGCTGCAGAGGAGCAAAAGTTTAGTGCTGCTTATGTTTAGTCTGCTTGCATTGTTAATAGCACGACAGATAGTGTACTTTATATGCTGAAGGCTGTGGGTTCTACTCTCACAGTAGGTAAATGCATTGCTGATGCTGTATTGTGTTGTAAAGGGGGTGGATGCTGCAGTCCTTTTGGCAAAGATACCTAGTAACTATGAAACTGTTAACAGTTTGCTATCCATTCCCTATTGCGGTATTACTAGCTTTTCATTTTTTTTATTGCATGCAACAAAGGCAAGTTATTCTTCAAGGGTAACAGGCACTTTATTTGTAGATTAAACAATGACATATAAAGTGTTTGCTAGCAGCAACCTCTTTATTAGTTACAAATTTCTTCAATGTGGATTTTACTACTTCAGAGATTGTGTATATTTTTTACTGATACTGGTGGACTTGAGTAGACTTTATGATGGAAATGTTCTGAATTGGGCAGTTTTGTCATTGGTGGATGCTTTCTGTTTCATTGTTTACTGGAAAAATGTTCAAAGCAATAAATTTAAAATGCCCTCTAACAACTGTACTGTATTGTACAAGGAATATAATGTAATACAGTCAGGAAGGTGTATCAAAGAGCATGTGTATGTTATGTTCGAGGGGCCTATGATTTTGAAGACAGCCCAGAGTTAATATTTGCCATTGGCAAAATGTAGTTTCTGTGAAAGTGGTTTTCAGTGCTGTTTCAATGCATGTGAGTTTAAAGGGCAGAGAAGTTTTAATGTTAATCTATTTTCATTGTGAAACTGCATTGCTTTAATAGATATGTATTAGGGTTTGTGCTGTAAAATGCAAAATAAAACTTTCAAATGAAATCCTAAATCATCGCAGAAGTAAAGCAGTATGCACATTAGTGTTTATGGTAAATGGGGCAACATAACCAAGGAATGGGACATTGGAATGGCTGCAGGGGGGAGGCTCCATTTGACCATGATTTTATGAGGGGGGGTAGCAAACTCATACAGCCCCGGTTGAACTATACCTCTCAGTTGTCCATATCTTTGCAGAATGAATAGATATTTGCTGCTTATTTTTGGTTTGTTCCTCAGAAAATTTGTGATTTTGTAGCAAATCATTTAGGAATGAAGCCATTAAATGACAGACATTGAGTTTCAGATGTCATAACCTTCAGAAAATGCATGCTAATGCAAGACTGTCTTTAAGTTTTATACAAGAGCAATTTTTAGTAGTGTTTGTATGTTCCCCAATATATTTGGCCTTGTTCAGATTTCCTGCATTAAGAGGTTGAGAGGTACGTGCAAATCACTTTGTAGATTAGGAATATCCAAACATCTCAATTGTCCCCAATTCTGGCTCAAAATGTTGCTCTCCCCTAATAATCCCTCCTCCAAAATGACAATTTTGGAAGAAAATGTGGAGGGTTTACAATTATATATAACTGTAATGATCAGTTAGAGATTATCTTTATTTCAGAAATGCATGTGGATGCTCTTATTTTGTTAGCTGCTCAAGTTAACTGTTAATATTAAAAAGGTGTCAGGTATTTTTGCATCACATTTTGGTCTGTTTTTCATAAAATTGTGGTTTTCTGTTAAATTAGTGGCAAGTCATTAAAGATTGAAGTTAGAAAATAATGGCAGACATTTGAGTTTCATATTTTATACCCTTCAGAAAATTTGTACTAATGTAAGATCTACCTGTTCTATTTAAGTTAATAAGAGCAATATTTAAAAATTGGCCTTATTTTTGGGACTGTGTCCCACTTCTAGTTCTATGTATGGCTTTGTCCAGATTTCTTTATCTGAAGTTGAGAGGTATGAGTGTCAGAGCCATCACTGTCAGCCAGAGACATTTCAAATTATGACATACTTATTGCACCCCATCCCCCATTGTAGTGGCTCTGGATGTGTCCAAGGAAGGCAAGGAGCAGTTATGCAGTGTAAGTGTGCAGAGTATTCCCCCATCCAAGGTAGATCATAAATACGACCATGGCTTTTCATTTGTCCTTGATTTTGCAAAATGTTCTGGTTTTCTATCAGATTTTTATACTCTTGATTTATGCTTCTTATTATTCAGGAACTGCATGCTGTCACAGTGCCCTGTTGCTCTGTTTAAGTAGCCATGGTTTAATGAACATCAGGTAAGCTTGTCGGAGATTGTAAGATGCAAGTAAGCTTTAGTAAGCTTGTCGGACATTGTAAGATGCAAGTAAGCTTTAGTAAGCATATTGTTAATGAATTACCAGCATTGAAAGCCTTTTCGTTGTTGCCATGCAGAGAATATTTACATAACTAGATAATGTATAAGCCTTGGGTATTGAAATGCATATGACAGTATTTGTAATAAAAGGACAGGATTACAGTATTTTCAAAAGCTCATTACATTTTATTGGAGACCAGTGTCTTATAGCAGTGTCTGTGTGTTAGTACACTAGTAGTTGGGTGGCTTTAATGGTATATGGTAAATAAGCATTGCTACCTTACTTAAAAGCCAAGCCCTGCAACAACTAGCTCCACACTGAAGTCAAAACACAATAGCTCTGGTGGGTAAATGTACTCTGTAGTAATCAAAAAAGGCAACTGTTTGAAATAACTACAGCTTATGTGCAAACACAATAGGTAGTGATGAAACAATGCTCTGCTAAAAATGCTTTAATGCTCCACATTGCTGTGCTGCAGATCAGTTATCATTGGCTACCAGGATTTCACCAACTTCAGATCAAGCACGGTGCCGTTCAGTGCAACCTTCCCAGAACTAATTCAAGTCTGGCCAGAATTATTTGGTGTGTGTATAAGAGGGAGGTAGCATACCCCTCAGCTGTCCAGATATTTGCCCCATATTCCTCCTAAAAAGGATTGAAGTTGCTAAATAATGAGATTTCAGTTTTAGATGTCATGTCATTTAGAAAAATGCATACTAACACAAATCCTGCTACTCTTGCAATTTTCTAAGTTTCTGAGAGCCATATTTATAATCTGTCCCTATTTATTTTAGGCTTTGTCAAGATTTCTTGCACTAAGGTTGAGGCCTTGAGGGGTGTGGTATGTTTGTGAGAGAGAGAAAGTGAAATGCCCAAGTTAGAGTTAGCAGGTAGAATTTTCAAGTGCATTTTCAAGGAACTGTGAGTTTTAAGGGAAGCTAAGTTCACTGCTGCTCATGCCAAGTCTGGTTTACTATGTGCAACTGTTTTGTTTAGCAATTGGTATCTCTATTGTGGTATAAAGCTTTAAAGCTATGTTAGTAGCACCACAAGTAGAATACTTGCATCTTAATGTAAAGGCTTGAGGTTCTATTCCTACAGCATATACATTTGTATTGTATGCTGCAGTCCTCAGGATGTCCTCCTTTGGATGAGATGCCTAATAACTATGAGCCTGTTTTTCAGCTTGTCATCCATTTTCTATTGCAATATACCAGCTTACCATTTTTTTAATTTAACATAGGCAATTTATTCTTTGACGGCAGCAGGCATTGAATTTGTAGATGAAACACTGAAATATACAGTTTTCTAGCAACATCTTCATTAGTTTCAGATATCTTTAATGTGGAATTATTCAGATTACTTTTACTTCGGCAGAGACACTCAAACAAGTGTTGCTGTATAATACAAGAGATATAATTCAATTATATATTATAATTAATACAATCAGGTAAATCAAATAACTTTTGCATGACCCTAACGGTGTGCAAGAAACCTATTGCTTGAAAACAGTTCAAAGGTAAATAACCTGCCACTGGCCAGATGCATTTTCTTTGAATGTGGGTTTCAATGCTGTTTCATTGACTGTGAGTTTCAAAAGTAGAGAAACTCTAATGCCAAGTCTGTTTTCATTGTAAGACTATTGCTTTGTTTAGGTTTAGTAAATGTCTCAGTGTTTGGGCTATAATGTTTGAAATAAAAGTTGTAAATTAAATCCAACTGCCTGTAATCATTGTAGAACTAAAGCATAAAACAGTATGCACACAGATTTGAACAGTGTCTACAGTAAATGGGGAGAAATAGCCAAGTAATGGGACACTGGATTGGCGGTGTGGGCAGAGCTTGGGGTGGGTGGACTTGGGCGGGGCTGTGTTGGCAGGTGGCAGGGTGAGCTATGTGGGTGGGGCTGTGGGTTTGCACCCCCCTGCAAAAAATCCTGCGGGCCCCCTTGCACACCAAGCACCTTTCTAGCCATCTCTCTTACTAGATCTGCTGTAGTTACCCAGCTATTCGGTAACTCTTCTCTGCCACCCAATGCCTGTCTTAACTCTTCCCTGAACATCACCTCACAATTACCATTTTTCAATTTCCACCATTTGATCCTTGGTGCTGCCCTTACACTCATCCTCCTCTTCTTGATCACCAATGTCATCCTACAAACCACCATCCTATGCTGCCTAACTACACTTTCTCCTGCCACCACTTTACAGTCTCCAATCTCCTTCAGATTGGCCCTTCTACAAAAGATATAATCCACCTGTGTGCATCTTCCTCCACTCTTGTATAGGTTCATAGGTTTATACTAGGCTATCTGCCCTAAGGCATTTATAAGCCTAGCCCAGAGTTTTTGTGGCTTACGCCACCCCTTATGTTAAAAAATACTGTGCCCATTAGTTTGTTGTGCCTCTGTCCAGCAGTGACACAGAGATGATTCCCGGGGTAAACCTACGATCTCCCATCCACCGGTCAAGATTTCTCTTGAACAGAGCCAGCGAGGTGCTCTGCCTCACATGGACCGGGATTTTATTCCACAACATAGGGAGTCTCTGGGTGACAAATCTATCCCTCCAGCATGTCCTATTTATATCCGTGCTAAGGTTTAAGTCGCTTGCTCTAGTGGATCTGGTAGATTTGGATTTTTTGAGGTGGAGCATGCCCATTAATTCCGGTTTGGATATGGCCTTGTATGTCAGGCACAGGTCACCTTTGAGCAGGCGGTATGCGACTGAATAGAGCTGGAGTTTCTTCAGTCTGGCAGCATATGACAGATTTTGGAGTCCCTTTATCCTTTTGGTGAGGAACTTTTGGGGTCTCTCCAATTGCTGCAGGTGTCGGGTGAGATACATCCTGAATGGGGCATTGTACTCGATCATTGGTCTGATAAGTGAAGAGTACAGGGGAACAATAACCTCACTTGATCTGGATGTGAATCCCTTCATGATAAGGTGGGCAATGTAGAAGGTTTTTCTAACCACTTTAGCAATGTGAGTGTCTAAAGAAAGGCCACTGTCAACCTGGGTCCCCAGGTCCCTGATAACCTCTTCTGTGCTTAGTGGATTGCCACCTATATGGTAGCTTGGGGTTACCTTGTTTTTCCCGAAGGGTATGACTATACATTTTTTGGCATTTAACTTCAGGCCATGGCTCTGGCACCAGCTATCAGTTTCCGTGAGACCCCTCTGAAGGATATCTGTGTCCGATGTACTTTCCACTATGGCTCCCAGTTTGCAGTCATCTGCAAACTTTGTCAGCCATAGTCCTCCTATGTTAGCCTGTACTTCTGAGAAGTAGATGCTGAACAACAGGGGGCCAAGGACTGAGCCCTGTGGGACACCACTTGTGACCGGCTTGGGAGTCTGACATGGCGCCAGCTACTCTAACCCTGTGGGTTCTGTCCTTTAGTCAGTTTGCAACCCATCAAGTGACATATGGGTTTACATTTAAGCTGGTAAGTTTCTCTATAATACCCGAGTGGGGTATTGTGTCGAAAGCTTTTGCAAGGTCAAGGTAGGCTGTATGGACTGCCTTTCCCTCATCAATGGCCTTGGTGACTGTTTCGAAGAAGTCGACCAAGTTCAAAAGGCATGATCTGCCCTTGACAAAGCCAAACTGGGTCGGGTCCAATGTCTGCAAGTCCCCTATGTCTTTGTTTATGAGTTCCATTATGATCCTCTCCATAGCTTTGCAGACCAGGCTTGTTAAGCTTATGGGGCTGTAATTACCAGGGTCCGTAGAGGCACCGCCTTTGTGGAGTGGGACCACAGTTGCCGTACGACACTCCTTGGGCACGTATCCTGTGGTAAGGCTAAGATTAAACAGCTGCCTTATGTGCGGGTTTAGTTCCTCATTGAGTTCGTGTAGCACACAGCCGGGACACCATCCGGTCCCATTGATGCTGTGTTTTTAGCTTTAGAGAGAGCAGCTTTCACCTGCGCATTGGAGATGTCTGGGAGGCTGCACTCCGCTGGGGTAGTTATCTCTCATTTTGGGGGGGAGAGGGGGGTGAAGTTTGCACTGAACCTGTCTGTCAGTATGTTGGCAATGTCTGTGGGTTCAGTGATTTTTGTATCATTTTGGACTAATTCTGAGCATATCTGGGAGTTTCCACCCAGGTTTCTAACATAGCTGAAGAAGGCCTTATGATTGTCTTTTGAATCTATGGCAATTTTTCTCTCAAAGTTGGCCTTGGATGATTTTATGAGTGCTCGTATTTTTTTACTAATAATGATCAAAGGTGTCTTCTCTTTTATGGATTTTGCTCTATCATGTAACAGCTTCCTCCTCTTATTGTAAAGTTTGTTTATGGCTGGGGTCCACCAGACTGGACGTTTGCCCTTGGTGGAAAGAGTCTTGGTTTTATTAGGGATTGCCTGATCCATGCAGTCCTGGAGGTGTTCGTAGAAGACATTTGTAAGGGCTTCCACAGCTTGGGTTGTGGTTTCCACTGGCTCGGTGGCCTTGAAGGATACCACACCAGTCTTGAGTAGTGTGAAGTTTGCTTTAGAGAAGTTCTTCACTGTGGTCTTTTTTGTTTGGGGTGGGGGCGGGATGTGGATATCCAGTGAGATTAGTTTATGATCTGATCTCACCAATGAGGGATATACTTCCGGTGTGGAGCATTTTGTCCCCATGTTTGTGATGATGAGATCTAGTATATTTTCTCCTCTTGTGGGAACGGTGACTAGTTGTTCCATAGCATTTGAATTTATGAACTCCAGGAACTTTTGGGCTAGAAAGTTTGGGCTTGAGTAATGTTCCCAGTCTATATTCGGGTAGTTGAAGTCACCCAATATAATGGTATTTGGAGATACATTTATACCCTCCAGTGTCTTCAGGAAGGCTGTGTGGGGTTCCTGAGTTTGAGAGGGTGGCCTGTAGCATGCTACAAATTGTAGAGCAGTTTTGCCTATGGTTAATTGCACCTGGATGGTTTCCGATGCTTCGTGCGTTGCCACCAACCTGGAGGTGTGGGTATCCTTGATGAATATGGATACACCCCCTCCTTTTGTGGTGTGGTCCGGGTTTGGGGCCGGAATGCATGATATGAGGTAAAACCTGATAGTGCCGGGGTGCTCTCAGGAGCCTTGAACCAGGTTTCAGTCACAGCGCAGACATCGATGTTCTCCATACTGAAAAGGGCCTCGAGTGCGTGCATTTTGAGATTTAGACTTCTGGCATTAAGCAGCATTACCCTTAGTTTCTTCCCATTTTTGTTTTCTAGGGTGGTAGGTTTAGAATTTGAGCCTTGCCTAAAAAAGGCACTATGGGGGTGGCAAGAGCCTTAGCCAATATCCGGAATCCCAGGGGTGACAGGTGCAAGCCGTCCCTTGCGAAGCAGCGTGGCTTGTCAAGCATGTCATCCCAGGCAGACAGACACTGGATCCCCTTTGAATGATGTCACCCTATGCTCCTCCCTCTTGTTAAAATACGTATTCATCACAGCCATGTCCATCCTTTTCACAAAATCCACTACCATCTGACCTTCTGCATTCCTTTGCTTAACACCATACCTACCCATCACTTCCTCATCCCCTCTGTTCCCTTCACCAACATGCCCATTGAAATCTGCTCCAATCACCAGTCTCTCACCCTTGGGTATAGTCATCACCAGTTCATCCAACTCAGTCCAAACTTTTTCTTTCCCATCCATTGCACACCCAACTTGTGGAGCATATGCACTAACAACATTCATCATTACACCATCAATTTCCAGCTTCAAAAACATCACTCTATCTGACACTCTTTTCACCTCCAAAACACTCTTAGTATAGTGTTCCTTCAGGATAATACCTACGCCATTTCTCCTCCCATCCACACCATGATAAAACAATTTGAACCTGCCTCCAATACACCTAGCCTTGCTTCCCTTCCATCTGGTCTCTTGCACACACAATATACCAACCTTCGTTCGTTCCATCATATCAGCTAGCTTTCTCCCTATACAAGTCATACTGCCAACATTCAAAGTTCCAACCCTCACTATCACAGTCCTAGCATTTTCCTGCCTTCGGCCATGCCTTCCATCTCTTCTCCTCCTTCGGCTAACAGTAGCCCAATTTCCGCCAGCACCCTGTTGGCCAACAGTACTGGTGGCGGTTGTTGTTAACCCGGTCCTTGACCGATCCGGTATGTATATGTGTACTTTTGTCTGCATGTATGATTTGGCAAAATTTTATGCTTATATTTATAAGTAATTACATTAAAAAGTTACAAAAATATACTGTGCAGGTGAAATGACACAAGCACTAATATAACTCATATTTGTAAGTAATTACACTAAAAAGTTACAAAAATATACTGTGCATGTGAAATGACACAAGCATTAATATAACTCACATTTGTGATGCAACTGCAATTGCACTAAACGTTACACCTGCAGCGGACATTTTATCATCCCTGGAGAGGGGAGTCACCATACAGTTAATAGAATGCCATCTGCATGAGTTACCATACAGTTAATAGAATGCCATCTGCATTTATTCTGTCAATTGTCCCAGGTAGCATGGGTATACAGTACCCATTTACAGCATGCTGTTTTACATGCAGCTGCTGAAATGTCTGTAGCTGCCCTTTAAGGCTAGTACTGTTTTCTCTTCACCTTCCAGATGGGAGTAAATAGCAAGACAAGTGCAAATCCTGTGTGAATTTCAACCTGAGGGAACAGAACGTGTCCATTTCCAAGCCAGATGCCTCATCAACCAGACCTCCATCACCAAATCTCCTAGCAGAGCCCAGGTCACCAGCAATGTAAGATGATGCTCTGCTTTTGTGTCAGTGACATTAACAGAGACTTTAAATATAGTTGTGAGTCTAGGCCTACCCGTGGGGGAGTGCTTCTCCCATGTGAGTCTGATGATCCACATATTTCATTCCTTGGAGTTGAGGAACTTGGATCTATAAAACTGAAATTGATCAAAGGGTAATCTCTTCATAGGTTCATAGGTTGGTACTAGGCTATCGGCCCTAGGGCATATACAAGCCTAACCATAACAATTCCCTTGCTATTTCTTCCCACACTATTTACTTCCCTGGACCCCTGTCTACCAGGGAGACTGATGTGATCCCAGGGGTGAATTTCCTTTCTCGCATCCAATCATCAAGGTTCTTTTTGAAGAGGGCCAAGGAGGCGCGCTGCTTGACATGTATGGGCAGTCTACTAGTTTGTAATTAGTTTCTTACATTTCCTCTACTTTAGCTCTAGACATAGCACTTACACATGATATTCTATAATATGATAGCATGACTGCCCTCAATGGAGTGTCCTGCTGTTTTTTCTTACACAGGCTATCTTCTCAGATTGTACCTGCACGTTACTAGTTTGTAATTAGTTTCAAACTGACTTAGAATGTGTTTGGTTAGTGATCATATACGTCTTTCCATGTATCAACAGACAGAAGAAGAAGAATATGTCCAGGTTCTGCTACTTCTATAAGCAATGGCTTTTCTCTTAGTCACATGGTTCTTGAGTTTCTAAAAAAGGCAAACTTCCAGCTGTCAGCATCTAGGCCTGCCATAGCAAGTGGCATGTTTCATGCCAATCCATAATGCAGTTTTATTTGTAAATTCTACTTGTATCTTTGCATGTAATGATGGTAAGCATCATGCTAGGTGACACTCATTACTGACAGCCATACCTTCACAGAATGGCTTTGAGGACTTGACTCTTAAATCTGACCTCTAAAAAGTCAGTCCACTGTCTATACTGGGATGTAGCCACCTACATATGGATTCACTTCTGACCTTCTGGCTGACCAACTACTAATCCTTTGTCATATTTGGTTTGTCAGTCAAATCACCCCTCCCAAGTTGTGCAGCATTATGTCACTCTGCAGCACTGTCTGGGTACCTCACTTTGGGGCCATGATGTTCTATGATGTTCCATATAAAACCAGACAGAGCCATCTAGTTTTTTAGACATTTGGGATTTGGATGAGATCCAAGGGAGATAAAATTTTTACATTACCTCTAAATTTCACATCACTTTAGGCTGGCTTTTGACTGATGGTGTGTAGTTCATATTATGTGGATGTCTGCCACTTTCGCATACTATGCGGATCTCTACCACTATCTCTCTACATCATGTGCTATGAGGAGCAGCCCAGGTACTAAACATTGGAGTAAAACTGCTCAAAATCTAACATTAAATCTACTCAGGCCTTGGCTGATCACAGTATAACTGCACAACTCCCACTGCTTTTATCAAGCAGGTTCAGAAGTTAATCTTTCTGTTTTCCTCCAAGGACTGCATACTGTAAATATCATGGCAGAGCTGTGATGTAAGATTTTATTCAATTCACTTAGTGGTTTCCCTGAGTCTGCTTTAGGTCAGGTAATTTTTTAAGTTAGCTGATCTAAAGTCTGAGTAGCTCTAGGGGCTGTGTGTGTGTGTCTGTGTGTGTGTGTGTGTGTGTGTGTGTGTGTGTGTTTGTTTTGTGGGGTGCTTGACCCTGCAAAAAATAAAATCCTTCTTTTTTGCTGCTTTTGCTCATAAATTGATGTATTAAATTACTTACTTTGGAAGAATGTCTGCATGAGCATAATTTATGAGCTTGTGTGAGGAGAGGTTGCAGGCTAACAGCATAAATAATGGGCATGTTCCTTTCTTCCCAGGGTTTTCCTTGACTGCTACAGACTTGTACGCAGGAGTTAATTAAGGTCCATGCAGTTTTTTTCATCATTGTAGAGGATGCCCTGTATCCCACACTTATAGATCTGTCTGACATTAGCATTAACTGCTTATCTGTGCTCCCTTACATCCTCATTACAACTGGATGTAAAATAAAAACAAATTCCTTTATATCACCACCTGCTGATTTTTCTGTGGTAACTAGCTCTACTTTTGTGTCAGTGACATTATCAGAAACTTTAAATATAGTTGTGAGTCTAAGCCTACCCATGGGGGAGTGCTACTCCCGTGTGAATCTGATAATCCACAGATTTCATTCCTTGGGGTTGAGGAACTTGGATGTATACAACTGAAATTGACCAAAGGGTAATCTTTTCTTACATTTCCTATACTTTAGCTCTAGACATAACACTTACACATGATATTCTATAATATGATAGCATGATTGCCTTCAGTGAAGTGTCCTGCTGTTCTTTCTTATCCAAGCTATCTTCTCAGATTGTACCTGCACATGTTACTAGTTTGTGATTAGTTTCAAACTGACTTAGAATCTGTTTGGTTAGTGGTCATATACATCTTTCCATGTATCAACAGACAGAAGAAGAAGAATGTGTCCAGGTTTTGCTACTTCTATAAGCAATAGCTTTTCTCTTAGTCACATGGTTCTTGAGTTTCTAAAAAAGGCAAACTTCCAGCTGTCAGCATCTAGGCCTGCCATAGCAAGTGGCATGTTTCATGCCAATCCATAATGCAGTTTTATTTGTAAATTCTACTTGTATCTTTGCATGTAATGATGGTAAGCATCATGCTAGGTGACACTCATTACTGACAGCCATACCTTCACAGAATGGCTTTGAGGACTTGACTCTTAAATCTGACCTCTAAAAAGTCAGTCCACTGTCTATACTGGGATGTAGCCACCTACATATGGATTCACTTCTGACCTTCTGGCTGACCAACTACTAATCCTTTGTCATATTTGGTTTGTCAGTCAAATCACCCCTCCCAAGTTGTGCAGCATTATGTCACTCTGCAGCACTGTCTGGGTACCTCACTTTGGGGCCATGATGTTCTGTGATGTTCCATATAAAACCAGACAGAGTCATCTAGTTTTTTAGACATTTGGGATTTGGAAGAGATCCAAGGGAGATAAAATTTTTACATTACCTCTAAATTTCACATCACTTTAGGCTGGCTTTTGACTGATGGTGTGTAGTTCATATTATGTGGATGTCTGCCACTTTCGCATACTATGCGGATCTCTACCACTATCTCTCTACATCATGTGCTATGAGGAGCAGCCCAGGTACTAAACATTGGAGTAAAACTGCTCAAAATCTAACATTAAATCTACTCAGGCCTTGGCTGATCACAGTATAACTGCACAACTCCCACTGCTTTTATCAAGCAGGTTCAGAAGTTAATCTTTCTGTTTTCCTCCAAGGACTGCATACTGTAAATACTGTGGCAGAGCTGTGATGTAAGATTTTATTCAATTCACTTAGTGGTTTCCCTGAGTCTGCTTTAGGTCAGGTAATTTTTTAAGTTAGCTGATCTAAAGTCTGAGTAGCTCTAGGGGCTGTGTGTGTGTGTGTGTGTGTGTGTGTGTGTGTGTGTGTGTGTGTGTGTTTGTTTTGTGGGGTGCTTGACCCTGCAAAAAATAAAATCCTTCTTTTTTGCTGCTTTTGCTCATAAATTGATGTATTAAATTACTTACTTTGGAAGAATGTCTGCATGAGCATAATTTATGAGCTTGTGTGAGGAGAGGTTGCAGGCTAACAGCATAAATAATGGGCATGTTCCTTTCTTCCCAGGGTTTTCCTTGACTGCTACAGACTTGTACGCAGGAGTTAATTAAGGTCCATTCAGTTTTTTTCATCATTGTAGAGGATGCCCTGTATCCCACACTTATAGATCTGTCTGACATTAGCATTAACTGCTTATCTGTGGTCCCTTACATCCTCATTACAACTGGATGTAAAATAAAAAAAAGTTCCTTTATATCACCACCTGCTGATTTTTCTGTGGTAACTAGCTCTACTTTTGTGTCAGTGACATTATCAGAAACTTTAAATATAGTTGTGAGTCTAAGCCTACCCATGGGGGAGTGCTACTCCCATGTGAATCTGATAATCCACAGATTTCATTCCTTGGGTTTGAGGAACTTGGATGTATACAACTGAAATTGACCAAAGGGTAATCTTTTCTTACATTTCCTATACTTTAGCTCTAGACATAACACTTACACATGATATTCTATAATATGATAGCATGATTGCCCTCAGTGTAGTGTCCTGCTGTTCTTTCTTATCCAAGCTATCTTCTCAGATTGTACCTGCACATGTTACTAGTTTGTGATTAGTTTCAAACTGACTTAGAATCTGTTTGGTTAGTGGTCATATACATCTTTCCATGTATCAACAGACAGAAGAAGAAGAATGTGTCCAGGTTTTGCTACTTCTATAAGCAATAGCTTTTCTCTTAGTCACATGGTTCTTGAGTTTCTAAAAAAGGCAAACTTCCAGCTGTCAGCATCTAGGCCTGCCATAGCAAGTGGCATGTTTCATGCCAATCCATAATGCAGTTTTATTTGTAAATTCTACTTGTATCTTTGCATGTAATGTTGGTAAGCATCATGCTAGGTGACGCTCATTACTGACAGCCATACCTTCATAGAGCGGCTTTGAGGACTTGACTCCTAAATCTGACCTCTAAAAAGTCAGTCCACTGTCCACACTGGGATGAACCCACCTACATATGGATTCACTTCTGCCCTTCTGGCTAACCAACTACTAATCCTTTGTCATATTTGGTTTTTCAGTCAACCCCTCCCAAGTTGTACAGCATTCTGTCACTCTGCAGCACTGTCTGGTTACCTCGCTTTGGGACCATGATGTTCTGTGATGTTCCATGTAAAACCAGACAGAGCCATCTAGTTTTTTTAGACATATGGAATTTGGATGAGATCCAAGGAAGATAAAATTTTTACATTACCTCTAAATTTCACATCACTTTAGGCTATCTTCTGACTGATGGTGTGTTGTTCATATTATGTGGATCTCTGCTACTTTCGCATACTGTGCAAATCTCTACCACTATCTCTCTGCATTATGTGCTATGAGGAGCAGCCCAATTTACTAAACACTGGAGTAAAACTGCTGAAAATCTAACATTAAATCTACTCAGGCCTTGGCTGATCACTGTATAACTGCACCACTCCCCACTGCTTTTATCAAGCAGGTTCAGAAGTTAATATTTCTGTTTTCCTCCAAGGACTGCATACTGTAAATATCATGGCAGAGCTGTGATGTAAGATTTTATTCAATTCACTTAGTGGTTTCCCTGAGTCTGCTTTAGGTCAGGTAATTTTTTAAGTTAGCTGATCTAAAGTCTGAGTAGCTCTAGGGGCTTCCCATTATAGAGTGTGTGTGTGTGTGTGTGTGTGTGTGTGTGTGTGTGTGTGTGTGTGTGTGTGCGTGTGTGTGCGTGTGTGTGCGTGTGTGTGTGTGTGTTGTGGGGTGCTTGACCCTGCAAAAAATAAAGTCCTTCTTTTTTGCTGCTTTTGCTCATAAATTGATGTATTAAATTACTTACTTTGGAAGAATGTCTGCATGAGCATAATTTATGAGCTTGTGTGAGGAGAGGTTGCAGGCCAACAGCATAAATAATAGGCATGTTCCTTTCTTTCCAGGGTTTTCCTTGACTGTTACAGAATTGTACGCAGGAGTTAATTAAGGTCCCTGCAGTTTTTTCATCATTGTAGAGGATGCCCTGTATCCCACACTTATAGATCTGTCTGACATTAGCATTAACTGCTTATCTGTGCTCCCTTACATCCTCATTACAACTGGATGTAAAATAAAAAAAAAGTTCCTTTATATCACCACCTGCTGATTTTTCTGTGGTAACTAGCTCTACTTTTGTGTCAGTGACATTATCAGAAACGTTAAATATAGTTGTTAGTCTAAGCCTACCCATGTGGGAGTGCTACTCCCATGTGAATCTGATAATCCACACGTTTCATTCCTTGGGGTTGAGGAACTTGGATGTATACAACTGAAATTGACCAAAGGGTAATCTTTTCTTACATTTCCTATACTTTAGCTCTAGACATAACACTTACACATGATATTCTATAATATGATAGCACGATTGCCCTTAGCGTAGTGTCCTGCTGTTCTTTCTTATCCAAGCTATCTTATCAGATTGTACCTGCACATGTTACTAGTTTGTAATTAGTTTCAAACTGACTTAAAATGTGTTTGGTTAGTGGTCATTTACGTCTTTCCATGTATCAACAGACAGAAGAAGAAGAATGTGTCCAGGTTTTGCTACTTCTATAAGCAATGGCTTTTCTCTTAGTCACATGGTTCTTGAGTTTCTAAAAAAGGCAAACTTCCAGCTGTCAGCATCTAGGCCTGCAATAGCGAGTGGCATGTTTCATGGCAATCCATAATGCAGTTTTATTTGTAAATGCTACTTGTATCTTTGCATGTAATGTATGTTAAGCATCATGCAAGGTGACACTCATTACTGACAGTCATACCTTCATAGTATGGCTTTGAGGACTTGACTCTTAAATCTGACCTCTAAAAAGTCAGTCCACTGTCCATACTGGGATGTAGCCACCTACATATGGATTCACTTCTGCCCTTCTGGCTGATCATCTACTAATCCTTTGTCATATTTGGTTTGTCAGTCAAATCACCTCTCCCATGTTGTACAGCATTCTGTCACTCTGCAGCACTGTCTGGATACCTCACTTTGGGACCATGATGTTCTGTGAATTTCCATGTAAAACCAGACAGAGCCATCTAGTTTTTTTAGACATTTGGGATTTGGATGAGATCCAAGGGAGATAACATTTTTACATTACCTCTAAATTTCACATCACTTTAGGCTATCTTCTGACTGATGGTGTATAGTTCATATTATGTGGATCTCTGCCACGTTCGCATACTATGCGGATCTCTACCAATACCCCACTCGGGCATCGTAAATTAGCTCACCAGCTTAAATATCAACCCCTATGCCACAAGATGGGTTGCAAACTGGCTTAGGGATAGAACCCACATGGTCAGAATTGCAGGTGCCATGTCAGACTCTAAACCATTTACAAGTGGCGTCCCACAAGGTTCAGTCCTGGGACCTCTCTTGTTCGGTATATATTTCTCTGAGGTACAGGCTAACACAGGAGGACTATGGCTGACAAAGTTTGCAGATGACTGCAAACTGGGGGCCATAATCGACTCGCCGGCTGACACAAGCATCCTCCAAAAAGGTCTCACAGAGACGGATAACTGGTGCCAGAGCCATGGCCTAAAACTAAATGCCAAAAAGTGCATAGTCATCCCCTTTGGGAAAAACAAAGTGCCCACAAATTACCACAAAGGTGGTAATCCATTAAGTACGGAAGAAGTAATTAGGATTTGGGGACCCAAGTAGATTGCAATCTCTCCTTTGACAATCACATTGCCAAAGTGGTTAGAAAGACATTCTATATAGCCCACCTTATCATGAAGGGGTTCACATCTAGATCAAGAGAGGTCATTGTGCCCCTCTACTCATCACTCATCAGGCCCATAATTGAATACAATGTCCCATTTGGGATGTACCTTACCCGACACCTGCTACAACTTGAAAGACCCCAAAAGTACCTCACCAAGAGGATCAAGGGACTCAAACAGATGCTCTACGCAGTTAGGCTAAAGGAACTCCAGCTCTACTCAGTTGCTTACTGCCTACTCAGAGGCGATCTGTGCATGACGTATAAAGCCATGTCCAACCCAGAATTAATGGACATGCTCCACCTCAAGAAATCCAAATCCATCAGAACTACACGCTCCAGTGACTTAAACCTCAGCACAGAAATAAATAGAACATGCTGGAGGGACAGATTCATATCACAGAGGGTCCCCTTATTCTGGAACAAAATCCCAATCCATGTCATCAGACAGAGCCCCTCAATGACCCTCTTCAAGAAGAATCTTGACGTTTGGATGGGAGATCGTAAATTTACCCCTGGGATCTCTTCTGTGTCACTGCTAGACAGAGGCATGGTAAACTAACCTTACATGGGCTATCTTCTGTGACCTACTATACAGAGGCACAGTCAACTAATCTAAGAAGGGTGGTGAAAGCCAAACATACTCTGGCTAGGCTTGTAAATGCCCTAGGGCAGATAGCCTAGTATCAACCTATGAACCTATGAACTAACTCTCTATATTATTTGCTATGAGGAGCAGCCCAGGTACTAAACACTGGAGTAAAACTGCTCAAAATCTAACATTACATCTACTCAGGCCTTAGCTAATCACAGTATAACTGCACCACTCCCACTGCTTTTATCAAGCAGGTTCAGAAGTTAATCTTTCTGTTTTCCTCCAAGGACTGCATACTGTAAATATCATGGCAGAGCTGTGATGTAAGATTTTATTCAATTCACTTAGTGGTTTCCCTGAGTCTGCTTTAGGTCAGGTAATTTTTTAAGTTAGCTGATCTAAAGTCTGAGTAGCTCTAGGGGCTTCCCATTATAGAGTGAGTGTGTGTGTGTGTGTGTGTGTGTGTGTGTGTGTGTGTGTGTGTGTGTGTGTGTGTGTGTTGTGGGGTGCTTGACCCTGCAAAAAATAAAATCCTTCTTTTTTGCAGCTTTTGCTCATAAATTGATGTGTTAAATTACTTACATTGGAAGAATGTCTGCATGAGCATAATTTATGAGCTTGTGTGAGGAGAGGTTGCAGGCTAACAGCATACATAATGGACATGTTCCTTTCTTCCCAGGGTTTTCCTTGACTGCTACAGACTTGTACGCAGGAGTTAATTAAGGTCCCTGCAGTTTTTTTTCATCATTGTAGAGGATGCCCTGTATCCCACACTTATAGATCTGTCTGACATTAGCATTAACTGCTTATCTCTGCTCCCTTACATCCTCATTACAACTGGATGTAAAATAAAAACAAATTCCTTTATATCACCACCTGCTGATTTTTCTGTGGTAACTAGCTCTACTTTTGTGTCAGTGACATTATCAGAAACTTTAAATATAGTTGTGAGTCTAAGCCTACCCATGGGGTAGTGCTACTCCCGTGTGAATCTGATAATCCACACATTTCATTCCTTGGGGTTGAGGAACTTGGATGTATACAACTGAAATTGACCAAAGGGTAATCTTTTCTTACATTTCCTATACTTTAGCTCTAGACATAACACTTACACATGATATTCTATAATATGATAGCATGATTGCCCTTAGCGGAGTGTCCTGCTGTTCTTTCTTATCCGAGCTATCTTCTCATATTGTACCTGCATATATTACTAGTTTGTACTTAGTTTCAAACTGACTTAGAATGTATTTGGTTAGTGGTCATATACATCTTTCCATGTATCAACAGACAGAAGAAGAAGAATGTGTCCAGGTTTTGCTACTTCTATAAGCAATAGCTTTTCTCTTAGTCACATGGTTCTTGAGTTTCTAAAAAAGGCAAACATCCAGCTGTCAGGATCTAGGCCTGCCACAGCATGTGGCATGTTTTATGCCAATCCATAATGCAGTTTTATTTGTAAATTCTACTTGTATCTTTGCATGTAACGTTGGTAAGCATCTTGCTAGGTGACACTCACTACTGACAGCCACACCTTCATAGAATGGCTTTTTTTGAACTTGACTCTTAAATCTGACCTCTAAAAAGTCAGTCCACTGTCCACACTGGGATGAAGTCACCTACATATGGATTCACTTCTGCCCTTCTGGCTAACCAACTACTAATCATTTGTCATATTTGGTTTGTCAGTCAAATCACCCCTCCCAAGTTGTACAGCATTCTGTCACTCTGCAGCACTGTCTGGGTACCTCACTTTGGGACCATGATGTTCTGTGATGTTCCATGTAAAACCAGACAGAGCCATTTAGTTTTTTTAGACATTTGGAATTTGAATGAGATCCAAGGGAGATAAAAGTTTTACATTACCTCTAAATTTCACATCACTTTAGGCTAGCTTCTGACTGATGGTGTGTAGTTCATATTATGTGGATCTCTGCCACTTTCACATACTATGCGGATCTCTACCACTATCTCTCTACATTATATGCTATGAGGAGCAGCCCAGGTACTAAACACTGGAGTAAAACTGCTCAAAATCTAACATTAAATCTACTCAGGCCTTGGCTGATCACAGTATAACTGCACAACTCCCACTGCTTTTATCAAGCAGGTTCAGAAGTTAATCTGTCTGTTTTCCTCCAAGGACTGCATACTGTAAATACTGTGGCAGAGCTGTGATGTAAGATTTTATTCAATTCACTTAGTGGTTTCCCTGAGTCTGCTTTAGGTCAGGTAATTTTTTAAGTTAGCTGATCTAAAGTCTGAGTAGCTCTAGGGGCTTCCCATTATAGAGAGTGTGTGTGTGTGTGTGTGTGTGTGTGTGTGTGTGTGTGTGTGTGTGTGTGTGTGTGTGTGTGTGTGTGTGTGTGTGTGCGTGCTCGCGTGAGTGTGTGTGTGTGTGTGTGTTGTGGGGTCCTTGACCCTGCAAAAAATAAAATCCTTCTTTTTTGCTGCTTTTGCTCATAAATTGATGTATTAAATTACTTACTTTGGCAGAATGTCTGCATGAGCATAATTTATGAGCTTGTGTGAGGAGAGGTTGCAGGCTAACAGCATACATAATGGGCATGTTCCTTTCTTTCCAGGGTTTTCCTTGACTGTTACAGACTTGTACGCAGGAGTTAATTAAGGTCCCTGCAGTTTTTTTTCATCATTGTAGAGGATGCCCTGTATCCCACACTTATAGATCTGTCTGACATTAGCATTAACTGCTTATCTGTGCTCCCTTACATCCTCATTACAACTGGATGTAAAATAAAAACAAATTCCTTTATATCACCACCTGCTGATTTTTCTGTGGTAACTAGCTCTACTTTTGTGTCAGTGACATTATCAGAAACTTTAAATATAGTTGTGAGTCTAAGCCTATCCATGGGGGAGTGCTACTCCCATGTGAATCTGATAATCCACACGTTTCATTCCTTGGGGTTGAGGAACTTGGATGTATACAACTGAAATTGACCAAAGGATAATCTTTTCTTACATTTCCTATACTTTAGCTCTAGACATAACACTTACACATGATATTCTATAATATGATAGCATGATTGCCCTTAGCGGAGTGTCCTGCTGTTCTTTCTTATCCAAGCTATCTTGTCAGATTGTACCTGCACATGTTACTAGTTTGTGATTAGTTTCAAACTGACTTAGAATGTGTTTGGTTAGTGGTCATATACGTCTTTCCATTTCATTCCTTGGGGTTGAGGAGCTTGGATGTATACAACTGAAATTGACCAAAGGGTAATCTTTTCTTACATTTCCTATACTTTAGCTCTAGACATAACACTTACACATGATATTCTATAATATGATAGCATGATTGCCCTTAGCGGAGTGTCCTGCTGTTCTTTCTTACACAAGCTATCTTCTCAGATTGTACCTGCATATATTACTAGTTTGTAATTAGTTTCAAACTGACTTAGAATGTGTTTGGTTAGTGGTCATATACATCTTTCCATGTATCAACAGACAGAAGAAGAAGAATGTGTCCAGGTTTTGCTACTTCTATAAGCAATAGCTTTTCTCTTAGTCACATGGTTCTTGAGTTTCTAAAAAAGGCAAACTTCCAGCTGTCAGGATCTAGGCCTGCCACAGCAAGTGGCATGTTTTATGCCAATCCATAATGCAGTTTTATTTGTAAATTCTACTTGTATCTTTGCATGTAACGTTTGTATGCATCATGCTAGGTGACACTCACTACTGACAGCCACACCTTCATAGAATGGCTTTTTTTTAACTTGACTCTTAAATCTGACCTCTGAAAGGTCAGTCCACTGTTCACACTGGGATGAAGTCACCTACATATGGATTCACTTCTGCCCTTCTGGCTAACCAACTACTAATCATTTGTCATATTTGGTTTGTCAGTCAAATCACCCCTCCCAAGTTGTACAGCATTCTGTCACTCTGCAGCACTGTCTGGGTACCTCACTTTGGGACCATGATGTTCTGTGATGTTCCATGTAAAACCAGACAGAGCCATCTAGTTTTTTTAGACATTTGGAATTTGAATGAGATCCAAGGGAGATAACATTTTTACATTACCTCTAAATTTCACATCACTTTAGGCTAGCTTCTGACTGATGGTGTGTAGTTCATATTATGTGGATCTCTGCCACTTTCACATACTATGCGGATCTCTACCAATACCCCACTCGGGCATCATAAATAAGCTCACCAGCTTAAATATCAACCCCTATGTCACAAGATGGGTTGCAAACTGGCTTAGGGATAGAACCCACATGGTCAGAATTGCAGGTGCCATGTCAGACTCTAAACCAGTTATAAGTGGCGTCCCACAAGGCTCAGTCCTGGGACCTCTCTTGTTCGGTATATATTTCTCTGAGGTACAGGCTAACACAGGAGGACTATGGCTGACAAAGTTTGCAGATGACTGCAAACTGGGGGTCATAATCGACTCACCGGCTGACACAAGCATCCTTCAAAAAGGTCTCACAGAGACGGATAACTGGTGCCAGAGCCATGGCCTAAAGCTAAATGCCAAAAAGTGCATAGTCATCCCCTTTGGGAAAAACAAAGTGCCCACAAATTACCACATAGGTGGTAATCCATTAAGTACGGAAGAAGTAATTAGGGATTTGGGGACCCAAGTAGATTGCAATCTCTCCTTTGACAATCACATTGCCAAAGTGGTTAGAAAGACATTCTATATAGCCCACCTTATCATGAAGGGGTTCACATCTAGATCAAGAGAGGTCATTGTGCCCCTCTACTCATCACTCATCAGGCCCATAATTGAATACAATGCCCCATTTGGGATGTACCTTACCCGACACCTGCTACAACTAGAAAGACCCCAAAAGTACCTCACCAAGAGGATCAAGGGACTCAAACAGATGCCCTACACAGTTAGGCTAAAGAAACTCCAGCTCTACTCAGTTGCTTACCTCCTACTCAGAGGCGATCTGTGCCTGACATATAAAGCCATGTCCAACCCAGAATTAATGGACATGCTCCACCTCAAGAAATCCAAATCCATCAGAACTACACGCTCCAGTGACTTAAACCTCAGCACAGAAATTAATAGAACATGCTGGAGGGACAGATTCATATCCCAGAGGCTCCCCTCACTCTGGAACAAAATCCCAATCCATGTCATCAGACAGAGCCCCTCAATGACCCTCTTCAAGAAGAATCTTGACATATGGATGGGAGATCGTAAATTTACCCCTGGGATCTCTTCTGTGTTACTGCTAGACAGAGGCACGGTAAACTAACCTTAAATGGGCTATCTTCTGTGACCTACTATACAGAGGCACAGTCAACTAATCTAAGAAGGGTGGGAAAAGACAAACACACTCTGGCTAGGCTTGTAAATGCCCTAGGGCAGATAGCCTAGTATCAACCTATGAACCTATGAACTATCTCTCTACATTATTTGCTATGAGGAGCAGCCCAGGTATTAAACACTGGAGTAAAATTGCTCAAAATCTAAAATTAAATCTACTCAGGCCTTAGCTGATCACAGTATAACTGCACTGCTTTTATCAAGCAGGTTCAGAAGTTAATCTTTCTGTTTTCCTCCAAGGACTGCATACTGTAAATACTGTGGCAGAGCTGTGATGTAAGATTTTATTCAATTCACTTAGTGGTTTCCCTGAGTCTGCTTTAGGTCAGGTATTTTTTTAAGTTAGCTGATCTAAAGTCTGAGTAGCTCTAGGGGCTTCCCATTATAGAGTGCGTGTGTGTGTGTGTGTGTGTGTGTTGTGGGGTGCTTGACCCTGCAAAAAATAAAATCCTTCTTTTTTGCTGCTTTTGCTCATAAATTGATGTATTAAATTACTTACATTGGAAGAATGTCTGCATGAGCATAATTTATGAGCTTGTGTGACGAGAGGTTGCAGGCTAACAGCATACATAATAGGCATGTTTCTTTCTTTCCAGGGTTTTCCATGACTGTTACAGACTTGTAAGCAGGAGTTAATTAAGGTCCCTGCAGTTTTTTTCATCATTGTAGAGGATGCCCTGTATCCCACACTTATAGATCTGTTTGACATTATCATTAACTACTTATCTGTGCTCCCTTACATCTTCATTACAATTGGATGTAAAAATCAGAAAAAAAGTTCCTTTATATCACCACCTGCTGATTTTTCTGTGGTAAACATTTGAAATGCTGGGGGCTGTTAGACCAAGTCTCGGAATGGCCGAAAGATAATTTATATATACTAAGTCTGAGATGCCATTTCTTGGAATATTCCCTTTTCTCCGTGATATGGATATCTCAGAGTTGGCATATATAAATTTGGGGGGTGGGCTAGGAGGGCTTGACCCCCGTGTAAAAAGAAGTTTAAATGAAAAGAGTGATTTTTTGGAATTCACTCTTCTCCTGTGTTTTCTGTCTTTTTTTCCCCATCTTGTTGGTACTTGGCTTTTTGATTGCCAACATTTCAATAGGGAGCTTTTTCTGTCCTTTATTGGACTTTTGCTTGCAATATGCTACTCTGCCTGTAACATGTTCCCCATTTTCCATCAAAGATTAAACAATCTTGTCCAGCAATTGTCTACTCACCTTTTTTATTGAGAGGGGTGACAAAGGTGTTACGTTCACTTCAAGCAACCAATCATCCTTTTGTCCTGGCACTTCCAGCCTCCTGTCTTCCCTGAATAGGGCTGTTTTTGACAATTTTCCTAGAAATCTGTGACATCTGACCACCAGTGCATTGGACTCGCGTCTTGAAACAAATATTTAACTCTGGCAAACTTTTGGTTAGGATGGAAGCTAAGTAATACACTAGTTCTTAAGTCTCCCCTTCCAAGTATCTTTTTTTTATTGTTTGAAGTCTATTTTGAGTAAACTAAATTTAGTGATCAGTATCCTCAAAGGCAAATTTTGACGAGGAGGAAAAAACAACAAAGACGAAAGGGAATTGTAAACGTGCTGCCAGTGTGCTGCAGACAGTGGTAGAACCCCAACAAAGCAGTCTTCTGCCATGACAACTAAAATGTTGTCAGTTTAACACAAATTATTTCAGAAATACAAAAGATGAACAACACTTTGTCTGCGCAGATAACAAGGTGGATGGTATAGTCACAAATATTGAGCCTGTACTTTTAGCTTACTTAGACCACCTGATTTCTATGGACAGGAAGATGAAGAGCATTAGGCAGTGCATGGGGGTCAGATGATGCTCATTTGGAAATGATGGAGGCAAGTTTCTTGACCTCAAGGACTATGGGTGCTATAAGAATCTCCATTTTGCGGGGATTCTTTAGTGGCAGGTAGGTCCTAATTGTGTTTCTTTCATGCAAAGGCATTTAGCTCTATGGACAAGCATGTGGCAAAATAAGATGCAGATAACATGGACGGATAGAGTGTTTATCTTACATCTCTGTTCCAAGATGCCCCAGCCAATGCTAGTCAGATTTGATACCTATGCATTGAAGGACAGGATCTGAACAGACTGAAACATGCTGCTTTGGGAATCGTGCAGGTGGGAGTGAATCAGCCAACATCACTGCTTGAGAATAACCATAATGGTCATTCTGAAGCGCACCCTGGGGATTTTTTTCATTGTATTATACAAAGAGCCAGGACAGAGCACAGCTGGCAGATGACCAGCCTGATTTATTTAAAGTATTAACTATTTCATTCTGTGTGTGCTGATTCTTTTTGAATATTAGTGAGGATTGTCATACTTAGTGCCTGTTTTAGGCAGAGTCGAACTTATTGATATTACAACCTAATAATTTCTAATCTGGAACACATTAATTGTCTCTACTCACTGTCAGAACTCTTTAACAAAACATTTCCCAAACTTGAGGCCATACCTCAACTCTATCTAGAGTTTTGCTTCATACTTTTGGTCAGTTCCTCATAAAATTTGTGTTTTTTTGGCAAATCACTGGGATGATTTGAGAACTGAAGTCACTAAATAATGACATAGATTTGAGTTTCAGACTTCCAATCCTTCCGAAAATTATGTTAAAACAAAGCCCGTTACTCTGGCAACTTTCTAATTTTATAAGAACAATATTTAAAATATGTCCCTATTTTTAGGCCTTTGTCCCCCATTTTGTCGGGCTTTGTCCAGATTTCTTGCACTAAGAGGTTGGGAGGTATGCTTGAGCCTCTCCTGGATCTTGAACACATTCATCATGGATGCATAGTTACAGAAACATGGTTTCAGAGCAAATAAAGCACTCATAAGTATAATGCCTAACATAACTACACACCTACTGGCAATTGTGGGGACTGTCAGTATTTGTCAATGATACCATCACCTCATAACAGATTCCTTGGGGCACCGCATGTGAACTTCTAGAAGTCCAAATCACTTTACACAAGACTAATTACCACTTCATAGCTAACTACATAACACCCTCTATGTCCCCTTCTGGGTGGAATAGCTATCCTAACAATTTAGCTTTAATTCTGATTAAACCCAACACCTTTGTACTGGGGTCTTCAACTATCTATCAATAAATTGTCTGACCTACACTGCCAATGGTCATCATGCCCAGCACTTCCTTGACATTATAAATGCCTCTCTTTTACAAATAGTTAACCATCCTACTAAGGATCCCAGTATCCTGGATCTGGTCCTCACAAATACGGCCACTTCTTGCACAGCTCCATATGCATCTTGTAAAATCAGACCATAATTGAGTGACCTTTTCCTACTCAAATAGTTGTACTCGTAAAGCAATCTCTATCTGTAACAAATATAATGAGACGTTTAAAAACAAACCCCTGTGGTACTAAATCTACATAAATAAATTATACAACAAGAGAAATAATCTGCCTAATGCTTATAAGAGGTCTGATTCTACCAACCTCAAGAGCACTCTTAAGCAAAACAAACCGCTTTTGGGAAGTATTAGGAAGCTCAAAACAGAATATGAACTTAAAATAACCACTAAAACTAAACATAACTGCAAATTGTTCTTTACCTGTGTTAGGAAGTTAAGCACTAATAGAGCTTGTCTGCAATAATACTACACTCTTTGACTCAAAGGAAATAGCAAATATCAAAGCTAACAAATTTAGGCACATTTTACTCAACCTGCAGGTTCCACAATCTCAGCCACCCCCTTTAATTACTATGGAAGACGTTCTGTCAGCCCTTTCAAAAACTAAGAAAACTTCATCCATGGGCCCTGACAACATACCAGGCAGCATGATTATCAGTGCCAGACATGGCCTTTCTGAACCCCTCATTAACCTCTTTAATCCAAGCCTCTCTACTGGTGACATTCCTGATGCCTAGAAAACAGCTTTTGTAATGCCATTATACAAGGGTGGCTCAACCACGTACCCTGGTAACTACAGAGCCACTAGCCTCATATTTAAAGCTATGGAGCACATTATCTCAGACTTCATTAATCTGGGCATTGAAAATCTCTCAACCCTGGACCCTCATCAATTTGGCTGTATCAAAGGAAGGCCTTGTCTTTTTAACCTCAATAAATTCTTTGAAAATGTAACCAAAGCAGTGGATAGTGGTTATGTAATGCATATAGCATATCTAGACCTAGCCACTATTCCCCATGCAAGCATTAGCGACAGACTTGTAAATCTAAATATAAATCCTTATATTGTACAATGGGCAGCTAACTGGTTGTCTGACAGAACCCATATGGTTAGAGTAGCAGGTGCCACTTCTGAAAGCAAAACAGTTACCAGTGGTATACCACAGGGCTCAGTTGTGTGTTCTCTCCGACTTGACATATATTTCTCAGACCTTCAGTCCAGCGCTTCCAGTCTATGGTTAACTATGTTTGCATATGACTGTAAATAGGGTATTGTTATTCAGTCTTCAACTGGCTCATAATTGCTCTAATGTGCCTTGTGCCATGTTAACAATTGCTGCAAAGATGATGGTCTCAAAGTAAATGTAAAAACAATGTACCATAGATCATTTTGGTCACCAAAACAGTTTGACTTTCTGTATAGGAAATGCACCCCCCTGGGTACTCATCTTGATAATTCCTTATCATTTGACTATCATGTCTTCACAGTAGTTTGGAAAGCATTTTACCCTGGCCATCTAAATTCCAAAGGCATCTACACCAAATCCAAAAAAGTTTTAATTCCCCTTTACACCTATCTTATCAGACTCATTTGGCATGCACGTATCTAAACATATCATGCAACCTGAGAGGCCTCAGATATTCATAACTGAAAAGATCAGTGGCCTTAAAAAGTCTTAGTTATCAGGAGAGGCTGGCAGCCCTTTCTCAGTATTCAGTCCCTTACAAACTCCTTCATGGAAATATATGAGTAGCCTTTCACACCATGAAAGATCCAACCCTATTTGATCTCCTCTTTCTTCAAACTAATGGTATATCGAACACTTCGTTATAGGAACTAACCCTCCATCAACAGATAAATAAGACATGGCATGAAAGACTCATTCTCAATGCATCCTTCACCTCTGGAACAAACGTCCACTACATGTCAAGCAGAGTAGCCCCCTTGCCATCTTCAAGATAAACCTAGATAACTGGATTGTCGGCCTCAAATTCTCCCGTGGTCTACATTGTCTTGTCTTCCTTGATGCTAGAGGGACATGTTGAATAGGGGTTTTGCTAGGGTTGAAATGGTCTGCAGACTGATTGTCCAGTACTTCCCTATGAACCTATACAATTGTTCACTTAACTACTACTTGAAGGTACAGCATGTACTTGACTTTCCTTTTCCTTGATTCGTTGTTATGTTGATTTGTCCACTTCTTATTTCATTTAGTATTGTCTGATTGTGTGGCCTTGTTTCCACTCAAATTATTTGTGGACGGAGAAAGAAATGGCACAGAAACTTCAAGTGGGGGTGGACTGGACTGCTCTGATTATTTTTGTCTTGTGTTTGATAACAGAAAGATTCCATCACATCACAGTAGTAAGGCAATCATTTTCATGTAATTTACTTAAGGGGTTTCTCATTATTCCTTCTTTTCTATTTCTAGAGTTTTTTTGTTTCAATTGGATTGAATGGGGGTGGTCTAGAAAGCATGAATTACATAGGATCTTCCTTCCATATGCATGTTCTTAAATGAGGCAACATACCTCCTCTTTGGAAGCTCTGTCTAATTATAATAAATATAAATAATGTTGTTCATTAGGTTGTGTCACTGTATGATATATAGTTTGCTGCATTTTGTGGAGAATACAGTTTTCTTCCTCCTGGTTTCTAAAGTTTATGGATTTTAAGCAAACAAAAGCCATGGCAGCAGATGGGGGATGTGGCATTATGTCAAAAGTAGGAATACCTAAAAATCTGCTTATGGGTTTATTGCATCAATGCTGGTAGGCTGACCTACAGAAAAATAAGATGCAACCAACATAAGTATAAGAAAGACTTGATTTCTGCACAGATAGCTTGGATCAAAAGAGGTTTTCTGTTAAAAATTAGAAAAGGGAGGAGCAAAGAGAGTTGATTATATACACACTGGATTATAAGAATGACCAAAAGAGGAAGGAGGTGAATGTTAGTCATTTCCAAAACTCACCAACAAACCTGAGACATTTAGCACTGAAGCTGAGAGCTCAGGTAATAACCAGACTGGTCTCTAAAATATTAAAGAACCCATTCACAGGTACACTTACAAGAGCTCTAAAGTACATCTTATAATCATTTGTGAGTTATCACAGTAGATTGTATTCTGCAGAAGAAAATCTTCTGTCTCCACTGGAAGATGACAGATATTTATCTAAGTTAGAGTTTCCTTAACTTCTGGATGGAGCTGTGACAGAGCACATGGTCTCCATTACTTTTGGAGAAATTTAGTCTCTTTTGGAGTTTGAGCCCTTAGGTAAGACACTGGGCTTCAGTAGTATACCAGTTGAAACATATAAGATGGGTAAGGCACATATCCTTCCAGTCAGGGGTGAGCTTATTTAATGAGATTCATATGTGAGACAAACATCAGTTACATGGAGATAGGCTAATGTTTCATTAATATTAAAGCCAGGAAAAGACCATGTCCACGTTTCCTCCTATTGGGTAATCTCTGTGTTACTATATGATCATAAAGAGTTTGTCTTGATTTTGGCTAGGGAATTAGCTAGGTTCCTACATGGTTTAGTACATTAACAGCAAAATGGATGTATACAAGCAGGACTACCTTCAATAATTTAATTTTGGTGGAACTTCTGATAGAGGATGCAGATATTAGAAATGAGTCTTTGATGTTGATTAGCTGCTATGCAGAGAAAGCCTTTGGAAGAATGTATTGGTCATTCATGTTTAAAGTTTCCTCAGTGATTTATTGTTTTACTATGGAATTTATACTTGGGATCCATGGCTAAGATTAAAACAGGGACTCAATTTCTGCAGTTGTTTAATATTCAGAGAGGGACTAGACAGAGTTGTCCTGTTTCCTCACAGTGTTTTGTGCTGTACATAGACTCCCTAGCTATTAAACTGAGACATTTGCCATTTGGTGGATATGGGATAAGCGGGTTCCTATCATGTACTCAAAATTTTACAAGTTCGAACCTCATATGGTCAAGACCATAAGTTCGAATTTGTAAAAGTTTGAGCATTTCAATGGAAATCTCCATAAGCGGAGGTTAAAACAGTTTATTTTGTTTTCCATTTTTTATGCATAGTCGAAGTTTTTTAACTTTGAACATAATGGTTTGAACATTACGTGTTTGAAGTTATAAGAATTCGACTATGTGATATAGACCCAGGATATGCTACTACATTAGAAATTTAGCCTTATATGCAGATGACCTGATGTTAATATTCTCAAACACTATGGCGGATCTGGACCTTTTGGTACAAAAGCTGGATGGTTTCAGACAAATAGGAGAGTATAAAGCAAATAGGCAGAAAAAAAGGCTATCTTTGTTTACTTTGTTCACCTTCAGATTTAGTAACCAAACTTTAAGTTTTCTTACATGTAGAGAGTTTTAAATATTTTGGTATACATATATTGAACTCACAATCTGAATTCCTTACCTTATCAATCAACCCGTGTAGAAGACATACATGAATGAACATATTACTTATCAAAGCAGGGATGGCTTGTGGTACTAGCTGCTGGGCTGCCCCCTCACCAATTAAAAAAAAAAGACACAGCAGTATATTCAGAAATCCAACTATTATTTTTAAATAAAAATAATAGTTGACTTTGTCTTTTGTTTGGGGCACTTATACCTCCACTGATGCACAGAATTCTGGAATATTCTGAGAATAAAAAAAAAATGTGCATATTTTGTAAAACAGCCTGGCTTGGGACTTAACAGATTCAGGTCCACTATTCCACTCAGTTACTGTGGACATCAGAGATATCGCTCAACTAGCGTCTCATCAGGGTGCTGCAAGAAGCCACGAGGAGCCATTTCTATTGGCTCAGGCTGCCTCAAGTTACAGTTTCAGTTCTTTGCTGTCACCTTTTTTTCCACTGCTGTCCTACTCCACTAATGTTCTCTGCAAGCTAATACAGCAGATCAAGTTTATTCCTTTATTCATCATCTGAATCACTTCAGAAATACGCTCAGCATTGTGCACCTAAAGGTACATACTGCCTACTGAGCAGTTAACACAGCCCTCCCAGTGTAAAAATACAGAGATTCACTGTCTGCGAGTGAAAAGAAAAAAGGATGCAACACAAATAACTCAGTTTTACTTCCATTCATAGCAAGCACAAATCCATTTTAAAAGACATATTTGACATAATCAAAACAGCTCAGTGTATGCAGCCAAGTGCCACTTGGAAAAAAAAGCAAGCAGCAAAAACGGAATACTAAGTCTAAGCATACATCAACCCACTTTTTAATAAATGCAGGTTTTTCAAGAATTTAAGTTAAAAATAACAGTTTGATTTGTAGTAGTTATGGACTTCTCATAGATTCCCTGTTATTGTTCTTTTGTGAACTTAAACTTGCAAGCTGTTCCTGCAAGTGCATAAGATGGAGTAAAGAATGCAAAAAAGAGTGCCAGAAAGCTCCTGAAAAACATAATGCCATTCAAAGACAGCTGTGTGTCTTATAGTTGCAGGTTTTATACTTTAGCACACTACAGATTTAATGTTAGATTTTACATATGAATGTGACATTACGGTACTGTACCCGCACACTACAGATTTAATGTTAGATTTTACATATGAATGTGACATTACGGTACTGTACCCGCACACTACAGATTTAATGTTAGATTTTACATATGAATGTGACATTACGGTACTGTAGCCGCACACTACAGATTTAATGTTAGATTTTACATATGAATGTGACATTACGGTACTGTACCCGCACACTACAGATTTAATGTTAGATTTTACATATGAATGTGACATTACGGTACTGTACCCGCACACTACAGATTTAATGTTAGATTTTACATATGAATGTGACATTACGGTACTGTAGCCGTGCAGTGACAAATGACATTACGGTACTGTACCCGTGCAGTGACAAATTCAAACACAAGAAATCAAATCTTGATTGGACACTGATCCAAATATGTGTAGAACAAATATAAGGTGTCTGTCTTTCTATGACCTCTATGCAAAAAAAAAAAAAAAGAAATGGTGAATTCCTTCATGCTGGTTTTCTGTTTTATATTTTCTTCTTCTTCTCACCTCTGTATTCATTAACAGCCCTTTTTAACTCATCACTTGCTTCATCTCACAATCTCCTTAATACTCCTCTGGTTCATGTCAGCACAAATCTAAATGAGTGAGGCACACCTTTGCTCTTAAATAGTGAAGCGACACATTGCTTCTTCCTCTGCATTCATATCTGGACAAAAAATGTATGGCAGTATGCCTACTGTCTAAATCCATATATATTTTAATTCCTCTCATAAATTTATTCTGTGACAGTTTGCATGTTAGCCACGCTCTCCATCCCTTCTACAAATGCATTAGTTGTACATCTTGAAGCCCACCTTAATTTAGAGAACACTAAAAGCAAGTATCTTTCTCTTGTCATTTTAATCACGTCCTCATCATATCAGAATCACAGCTAATAAACTAATGATCCTTGCATCCTCTCTCAAATTTTCTTCCATTAGATTTGACAGACATGGTGATTTCAGTGATGTGTATCACTTACTTTTTCATTCTAATCTTCCATGCAAAACTGCCCAAAAATGGGTAGCACTTCAATACTGTATCAGTCATATTACAAAATTCATTATGGTTGTCTGCATAAACTACTCCCCTCTTGGCTGTTCCAGTTCTACATAACAGGCTTAGTCCAATAAGGATGTCCCTTATTCTCAGCAATTTTAACAGCATTGTCGCCTCACAGTTAAACATTGCACATTCGATTCTCAGTTAGAGTGTCTTATGTGTGTCGACATGCGTGAATGGGCGTTCCTTCGTTGAAGATTGTGCGTTAGACCCAGCAAGCCAGCACGTAAAAAAAAATCTACTGTCAATCATTAGCAGACTGTAGTTCCGCTGTGGCGACCCCTAACCAGGCAAAGCCAAAAGACAGACAGTTAGTTATACATTCACCCATAACTTTACTGAAATAAAATTGACACCATACTAGACCCAATCAGAGAAAATACAATTCAATAGCACCGGCCATATTTTTGATGTGTTTTCAGGCAGTAATGGTTTCATAATTATTTATTTTATTTAACATTTATTCACTGGGAAAGTCCAACTTGGAACAAAGCCAATTTTCAATTGACGCCCTGGGAGAAACGCTCCAGATTTATGTCTTTGTAACATGGGAGGAAACCAGAGCACCCAGAGGAAACCCACACAAACACAGGGAGGACATGCAGACTCCACACAGAAGGCACCCCAGCAGAGAATCGAACTGCAGAATCTCTTATTGTGAGGCAACAGTGCTACCATTGTGCCATCCTTCATGATCCTGTCTCTTACTGATCAGTGTTTCCTCCTGTTTTCCCTATTTAACAAACATTTGTGCCAGCTTCATTGTATGATGCAGGACCTGCTTCAAAAATTACAAACTCCCTTTCAGGTAAACATGTGCATCAGTCTGAAAACAGATGTATATACGAAGGAATGTTAGTGCCACTTTCCATTACCTGTTAAAAATATACTACAAGAAACATGCTTGCATACACAGGGGCCTTCATATGCCTTTTCAGTAACTTGAAAATGCAAATGAAGCATAAAAATACTGACTTATAGAGGCCTAATAAACCTCTTCACAAGAAAACTGAGAAGTCTAAATTAAAAACATATATAAAAACAGGTTAAGCCATCCAAGACTGAGTACGTTTGGGAAAGGCAACAACCTTTCCTTAGCAATCCCAGATGTTTGGGCTACAGGTCATTAATTTTTCAGGGAGGTAAACAAAGCCTATGTTCTTCAGTCTTCCTCTCACCGCTGTTATTGGTTTGATAACGCATGTCTTACCAAGCCCTTCAGAACCCTTCAACACCAATTTACTGCAGACAGCAGACGCTTAGTAGATTTTTATCACTAAGGTCCAAGCAGGTATAATACAAAAGCAGTTGATTAGCAAAATATTTCTACCAAGCATCACCATCACTTTACTGCAAACCAGTGAGAAATAACTGCAAACTACTCCAACCAGTAAAAATTGTACATTATCCAAATCTCAGCATAGTCACAAACTGAATGATTTATATGACATGAAAAACTAAATTCACAGTACACAGCGCCTGCTACATAACTGTTATATAACATGGTTGAGGAAGGCAGTGAGTAAATAGCAACATAACCAACAGTGAGAGCAGGCACTAAATTCTATTTCTAAAAAGCCTTTGATGCCATGTACTACTACAGATAACTGGACCACAAGGTTTTCTTACCTGGAAAATGTCTCAGAACACTTACAGCAAACAAACCGAAACATTACTTCCAAATGGTGCTGATACAACTATTAAAGGTAGTCTTAACCTTCATGTCTTCTGTATCTTTTTAACCCCTTCCTTGTACTGTGACTGTTGCAGCACCTCTGAATATTATCAGTACATACATATTTGGATCTGTCCTCAGACGCCTACTGTTTGGCATCTACTTCTCAGAGGTCCAGGCAAAGACAAAAGGCCTGTGGCTGACAAAGTTTGTGGACGACTATAAGTTGGGTGCTGTCATTGACTACCCAAATGATGTTAACATGCAAGAGGGTCGCACAGCAACTAATGACTGGTGCCAAAGTCATGGCCTCAAGCTAAAAGCAAAAAAATGTATTATCATACCATTTGGCAGAAACACGCCCCCTACTGATTACCACATCAACGGCAATCTCCTAAAAACACAACCTGTAGTGAGAAACCTGGGTACTCAGGTTGATAACAATCTCACATTTCACCATCATGTAGCACCAGTGGTCAGAAAAGCCTTTTAGTTGGCTTATCTCATAAGTAAAGGGATTGCATCCAGAAAAAAAGGAGGTTATTACCTCTCTATACTGTTCCCTCATTAGATCAATAATTGAGTATAATGCCCTGTTTGGTATGTACCTCTCCAAACATCTACACCAACTGGAAAGGCCACAGAAATACTTCACAAAGAGAATCCATGGCCTCCAACACCTGTCCTGTGTGGACAGGCTCAAATCACTATCACTCTACTTGGTATTGTACAGATTGCTCAGAGGAGATCTGTGTCTCACCTACAAAGCAATTTCGGACCCTGCCTCCTGGAGAGGCTCCATATCCGTGAGTCTAACACCTCGCACATTACCCACTCGAAAGGCCTAAATCTAATATGCAACATCAACAAAACCTGTTGGAGAGACAAGTTTGTCTCCTGAGGCTGCCCTGTCTCTGGAATAGACTTCCTGCACGCATCGAACAGAGTTCCTCACTGACCCTCTTCAAGAGCAACCTTGATGAGTTGATGGGAAACCATAAATTTGTCCCAGAGGGTCCATCTGTGTCCCTCATTGACAGGAGCAACAGCTGTTGACTGAGGTTTCTTTTTGGGAATAAACTCTTAACTAGGCTTGTAAGGGCCCCAGGGCCATTAGGCTAGTAACCTCCTATGATATACAAGGCTGATTTGCTGCTTATACGGAAATAAAGGCATCTATTTATTTCTTTACTTGACAAACACCTCATGATGCAAGTGTTCCTTTTCAAGGGTGACCCATTACCAATGTTTGATGAAGTGACTTGCTTAGTTTCACTCAGAAGTAAAATAGAAATGGGATGACTCAATCCTAGGGCTGCAAGATTAGGTTCATTAGCAGTTTGTTACTTTAATCTTATCTAATAAACTGCCAGAAAAGTGCAATACAGTAATGCACTAGTACAAAAAAAAGCTTAACTGTGATGTACCGTGACATAAATGTATGGAACATGTGGGGTTTGCTATACGTAGTGCTTTAAATCAGGTTCCTATTATGTGATCAAAGTTTTACAACTTCGCACACCATATAGTCGAACCCATATGTTTGAAGTTGTAAAACTTTGAATACTTAAAAAAAAAAAAAAAAACTTACCTGACTGTTTTAAGTAGGGGGGCTTAAAAGAGTCAGGTAAGTTTTTTCTTTTTTTTTAAACATTTTCGAAGTTATACAACTTCGAACATATGTGTTCGGCCATATGGTGTTCGAAGTTGTAAAACTTTGACAACGTAATAGAGACCCCTTTAAATAAGAGACACTGTGACTGCAAATGTAATAAACATAATCCACAGGAGACAGGAACTGAGATGAAGTACTGATAGTATTGTAAAGTTATACAGTATGGCGATGGTGAATGAAGAAATGAGACGAGGTTTTATTAATATTTGAAGTCATTTAGTGCACAATGGAGGAATAGAAAGACATGATAACTGAGGTGCTGGCTTGAAAAAAGAAGAGCTTAACAGTCAATCACGTATTGCAAGCAGTCATTATATGATGAGAAATGTTGCCAAAAAGTGTTATCAGAATTATAAAACAAGCAAAGGAAGACTAAAAAATATGAAATCTCAGCCTTGTAACAATAATAAAGGAAGTATTGATATGCACAGATAAATTTGGTTTGAGTTGCAGTAAACAGAGATTCAGTACGTGGTGAGGGCAGTCATTTGGAAGGTGAAATAATGAGGACTTGGTTCTGATCTTTGACAAAATAATCAGCAAAAATAAGACTGGGAAGTGATTGGATAATGGTGATTTCACTACAGTTTACTTCAGGAGCCATGAAGCTGGAGGGGCCTGTACATGGGTGAGCAGGCAACAAGATGGTCTGGCATGGCAAGAGAGAAGCTTTGATGTTTTAGGAAGGCAGGTATGCAGCAATCAGAAGGGTAACAATGGAAAGGAAAGCAAAGGTTGAGGAATTGTCAGAATTTATGGGAAGGCAAAGGCTGGGGAATTGTGGAACTGTATTAAAATGTGACCAAACATGGTTATATAAGAGTTAATCAGAAAAAGAAAGAAGTGCACCAAGGACAGAAAACACATTTGACTGAAAGGGGAAGGGAGCTATCTTAATTAGAAAACACAGTTTGTAAGACAAGAAAGTGATGAGGTATGGCCAGCAGAGAGAATGTCTGATGTGAAAGGTGTGAAGAATGCAACAAGTGGTACATGGATGACCTGAGTTAGATTTTTGAGAACATTGGATTTGTGGTGTGCTTACAGATATAATAGTTTGTTTTAAGTAATTGCTCAGTGCTGGATGACTGTATATGTAACTTGATAACTAAAAGCAGACTGGAAGAGATTTGATGAAAGAGGAAAGCGATAATGGAAAACAGAGGTACTAAAGACATTGTAGACATTTTCAAAAACTAACTGCACACCAGCTTAGGTATAGTAGCTGCTACAAAGCACCGAGTGGGCTTGATAGATAGAATGGAGACGAAGAAACAGATGGAAAAAAATGAAGATGCCAACAAGTGATAAGAACCAAGAGCAGTGTTTGAAGCAACTTAAGTAAACTATACAACTTTTTCTTATATACAATGATGCTCTAAGACAACTGATGGATATCTATGCAGATGCTGTTATGCAGATGTTAAGAATGACATGGGTTGTTATTGGCAGGTTAGCCTCACTTACACCCGCCCCTAGGAAAGTGATGGAAGAAATCCTACACAGCAGATTGCGTAAATTACCAGGGGTTAGAGAACTGGCATATATACCACAGCATGGTTTTACATAATGAAAATAATGCATGGTTTCACATAATGAAGATAATGCGATTCAAGTTTGAGACACTTACATGTTTAGGTCATATTTGATGTACAAAATGGGAGCACATTTAGCATGGTATACTAGTATGACACACAGTATTTCAATACTATGCCACATAAGAAGCTGGTTGATAGAAAATAATTAAGTTGTTGATGACATCAAAATATGTACACTAGGCAAAGATGGTGAAATTGGCATTCACTGAAACCAGATGAAGCAAACTATTTTTTTTTTACTCAGAAATGTTTTTATTTTGATTATTAGTCAACAATAATAAATACTTTTACAATGTATAATCATAAAAACTATGGAGTTAAACTATGTACATATTTACATACAGCCTGACATGAATAAATGAATGATAGTAAATTAAACAAAATAAAGATATTTAACTTAATAATTATTTCTTTAAGAAGAGATTAAATCCATTTGTAGAGTATCAACCAATGACAAAACTTTTCTCCAAGGATTATTAGTTAATGGCACTGAAAACAATCTTAATTCTTTGGTTTTAACTTCCATCTTCTTTAATAAGCATAGAAATTCTTCTCTTCCAGGAACTATGGAATATGTCCACCTCTTTGTTATGCATTTCCTAGCTATAGCTAATATTGTCCATAAAACATAAAGATCAGTTCTTTTTTGATAATCCTCTTCAGAAATATTCAATAAAATTAAAGCTTTGGTCAAGACAAATTTATCTGTGAAAAAAGCCTGTAAGAAGTTATTAATATTTTCCCAAAAGGGTTTAATTTTTTTACAATCATAAAAAATATGAGACCAGTCAGTTTTAACACTCTGTTGACATCTCTAGCACACTCCATTACAAGAATAATTGAATTTTGAAATTTTACCAGGAGTCAAAAAGGATCTATGTAATAATTTCCAGGTAAATATTCTCCAATGCTGAGAACTGGAGGTTAATTTTACTGAAAGTAGTATATTTGACTTATTTTCTGGGGTTAATTGAATCGAATGTCCTCTAGTAATTAATAGCCAATATGTTGTTTTAGGTGCTGTTTTGTAGTTTGTTATTAAGTTGTATAAGTAAGAAGTTCCATTCTTCATATTTTCATTATTATAAATAATTTCAAACAATCTACTTATGAACTTAGGTGAAGATGAGTATGACAAATTATTTAATACTCTACATAGATCCTTAGAGAAAGCCAATATATTCTGAAGCATTAACCATTCATTAGAGTTTAATTCATAAGTTGACATCATATATTGTATATCCAGAACTTTTTGATTTTTTATACAATGGAGCCAACAAATTAGTTTTTTTTCTGTTCCCATTGCATAAATACTTCTTTATGAATTCTATCTGGAAAACTTTCTGTAATGCTGAAGGGGAGTAATGTTGGAAACCAGATCTTTAATTCCATGTTCATATTTATAAACTTTCTAAAATGATCATATAAATGATTTATTACAAATGTCTTTGTTGGTTTAGATATATTGTATTGTAGATTTATACATAATGAATACCATAGTATATTATTCGTATCTATAACAGTAATATTTTTAGTAAGTTTCTTTTCACTTAATAGAATCATTGTATGTAATTTCTTCCAGTTGGATGTGTAATTAGGGTTAATCCATTCAATCACAGTTTTCAGTAATGTAGCATTTATATATGATTCAATGCCTGGGAAATTTATTCCTCCCTGATCCCATTGTCTTATATGATGCACATAAGCAATTCTGTTTCTTTTAGGGTGCCATAAGAATCTTAGTAGTGTTGATGTTATTTTCTTAAGATAAGATCTCTCTGGAATTAACAAAATAGCTTGGACTATATATAAAATTTTAGGGAGAAGAACCATTTTAATCAATTGAAGTCTATATTCAAAGACTAGAAACAAATTATTATATTTATTCACTAGAGAATCTAATATGTCAATAATCCTTTTATAATTATTTTGTATTATATCTTGTATATTATCATATAGCTCTATCCCTAAGTATTTTTATTTTTATAACTTGCATTCCTATGATACTATTCTTATCTACTTGTATGTCCTTTTTTATTTAATAATATTTAGACTTTTGATTATTACAGCAAATACCTGAAATCTTATAAAATTTCTCTAATAGAATATCTAGTTCATCTAAGGCTTCTTTTGAGTTCAACAGAGTGAGAAGTACATCATCAGCAAAGAGCATGACCTTAGAGTTATATTGGTCGAATAGATTTAGTCCTTTTATCTTTGGATTGTTTCGTATTAGTATAGCCAATAGTTCGATAGCCAGTGCAAATAAAATGGGTGACATTGGGCATCCCTGTTTAGTACCTTTCATAATTTGCATAGGTTCTGAAGTAAAGGGTCCTAATTTGACATAGGCTAAATTATTTTCATATACTTTTTTAATAAATGTGATAAAGGAAAGCGGGAATTCATAAGCTTCAAGAATTTTAATTAGATTGTCCCAATTTAAGGAATCAAATGCTTTTTCAATATCCAGTCCTATTATCAAGGCTTCTATATTTTCTTTATTTAGATAATCTATTAAAGTCAATATTCTTTTAATGTTATCATGTGTATGTCTATTCTGAATAAATACAGTCTGGTCATCGTTAATGATTTCATTTAATTGATTTTTTATTCTATTTACCAGGATGGACATAAACATTTTATAATCATTATTTAATAGTGAAATTGGCCTATATGAGCTGCAAAGGCTAGCATCCTTGTTTTCCTTTAAAATGGGTATAATTAGAGAGTATTTCCATGAAGGGGGAATAATTGCATGGGTTTGAATCTCAATTAATGTCTTATGTAGCAAGGTGATTATATTTTTGGGAAATAATTTGTAAATTTCTGAAATTAAACCATCCAATCCAGGAGATTTACCAGTTTTACTATTTTTAATTTTATCTGCGACTTCTTTGAGTGTAATAGGTTTTTGTAAATTCCTTTGTAAACTATCAGGTATTGATTTAATATTAGAGATCATATTTCCTAACAAGGAATGGTCAATTGTATTATATGTATCTTTATAATGATTACTGTAATAAGATTTGAACGCATCTAATATATCTCCTATTTCTGAGACCTTCTTACGTCTTTCTTCGTGTAAAATATTAACAATAGAATTGGATTTTGATTGCATTTTAACTTTAACAGATAAGTTATGTAGGTGTTTCGGAGAAGTAGCATAAGCGTTTATTTTTAACCTTGCTATGGCTAAATTAGTTTTATGACTTAAAATATCAATATATCTTTTATTTAGTTCTTCTATTTCCATCTTGTTCTCAATTGTATTAGAGTGATTTTTTTGATTTATATAATGTGAGTTTCCTTTGTAGTTCTTGTAGTTCAGATTCCCATTCTTTGAGTTTATTTTTATACCAGCCAATCACTTTTCCATAAATATAAGCTTTTAATCAATCCCATACCATTACTATATTTACTTCCGAATTATAATTTATGTCTAGATAGAAATTTAGTTCTTTCACTAACCATTGTTTAAATTCTTTAATTTTTGTAATGTATGAAGGCATTCTAGAAAGGAATGTTAGTGGTTTAAAATCTACTTGTACTTTAAGAATTAGTGACTTATGATCAGATAAAGGGGATGGGATTATTGAAAAAGAAGTAATTTTGGATTGAAGATCTTGTGATATAAAAAGCTTGTCTATTCTGGCTCGAGTACTAAACCTATAATCTTGATGAGAGAATGTCAAGGAGTTATTATCAATAACATTAAAGGTATCTATCAATTTTAAAGACTCAGTCCATTTTTTTAGTATTTTTGCAGTAGCTGTTAAATGTGGAGATTTTTTGTTGGTAGTTTGAGAAGTGTCAGTTAGACAATTAAAATCCCCTCCTATTATTAGATTCCCTCTGGAAATGTTTATGATTTGGTCTAGATGTTTTTTAACTGTTCCTATCCCAATACCAGGAAACCAGTATAAGTTAGCTAATGCCCATAACCTATTATTCAACTTCAGTATGACTATAGCTATAAGCCCTTCATTATCTATATATTTATATACTATTTCAGGGTTTAGGGAATTATTCCTCCATAAGATTATTACTCCCCTTTTCTTAGATTTAACTTTAGAGCATGCTAAGGTCCTACAATCACTTGGATTCCAAGTAAAATTATCATTAATTTTGAAATGAGTTTCCTATAAAAAGATTAATTGGGGTTCATTTATCTTTAAATATCTTAGTAAGTTAGATCATGTATTTGGATTATTTAATCCATTTATGTTTAAAGATAGTAATGTGATATCCATGCCAAGTTATTTTAAAGAAGTATTTAAAATGTCAATATATTTTCCTGAAATCATCTCATCTACATATAATAAAAAGACAAATATTAGTTTGTAAATATCCATCTATCTCTGTGTACGATGTTAACTTTAATATAATCAAATAGAATTAAGTCAGGCTTGGTGAAAATAATTAATAACATAAAAATTAAAGATAAAAATAACATTAAACTAGTCTGTACATTAAAACTTGCCCACCATGGAATGAAATACATTCCTAGTCCATCAGATAGGTACATCTGGTGAACTATCCCACTAACTTCCTTTTTTCATTCATTAGAGCGCCAAATATACAATCTTATATAGTATAAGAGTCTATTAAAATATTTATATGATTTATCATTCAGCAACAGAAGTAAATGTTTATATATATATATCAATATATACACACATATATATACACACATACCTATACATATATATATATATATATATATAGATATATATATATATATATATATATATATATATATATATAGATATAGATATATACACATACATACACATACATACATAATTAGTAACTAATCAAATAAACATAACTTCTGTAATAATGAATATTCAATTTTCTGAACTTGCTCGAAACATAAATTTCCAAGATATAAAGTAAATACTTCATTTCAACTCATTAGTTATTTAGCACTTTTGTCAGACAAACTTGTAACATATAATAGCTATTACTGATGATTATCATATCCTAAATCAAACAGACAAACAATATGTATATTATTCTACATATTAAAAGGACTGATCAAATAATCCATATCAAAATGTTTAAATCTTGCTCTTATTATGTCAGCTGATATTAAAGTTGTGTGTAAAGTTTTCCTATAGATGTATATGTAGTTGCATTCACACATTAATATAACAGAACACATTTATATACAAGAGTTTCATGTGTTTCTAATAGACTAGATACTTAGATTTAATGTTTACTACTACTAAAATGCTTCAAACATACCATGTTGAGTTTCTGTACCTAAATAAATGTAAAATCATGAAAAGCTGTTTGGACCATTTTTTTGTTACTATAAGCGATCAGGCTTCTTAAAGAATACACATGCTGGTGATGAATCACATCAACTCTCATACGTTGCTATAGCTACAATAAATATTCAACAGCTAAATACGTACATAACTGTATACATAGCTCGTGAGAGCTAGAGATTTTAAAAGCTTCTTTTTAACTTCTCAAGATTGATTTTTCCCGCTCAAACTGTTTCCTGAGAGAAAAAAATCTAAGTTTTAAAACATTAACTCATTCCCTATCAGCTTTTATTTAAATAAGGCACGAAGCGCACCTTCCGAGAGCTTCCACACCAGACACTACACACACCATCTCACTCAGAAATCAACCAACAGTCACCTTAAGCATCTGGTTCAATTCAAGCAGTGAAACTAAAGCCAAAAACACAATCACCTCCCTTTCACGTCGCCAAACACGGACATCTCTCCTATTTCACAGCAATGTTTCCTTGTCAATGAAAAATAAAACAAAAAAATCTTTAGTAAACCACACAGACTACATTTTGCTGAATGCTAGACTCACCCGTCCAATAATCCTCCAGGGGACTTCATCCATAGCCCGCAGCATATCTTGTTAACCCAACGGAATATAAAATATCAATCATACAAGCCAAACCGGAGATCCCCAATTGACGGACAAACACCAACATGCTAGCTCATCACTTCACTCCAATGCAGCCAGGGCCAAGAACAAACTCCCCTCCACAACAAAAACACTCAAACTTCACCAAAGTTGGACAGAGAGTCTTCCGCTCTATTCCAACGAGACATCTATATGACAGTTCATTTACACTCTAGAGCGGAAAGCCTTTGAACAACCAGATACCCAAAAGCAATAACGTTCAAAGGACATTACAACATCTATACACCATTACATCACCACTAAGGGAAATCTCACCCAGTGTCTTGGTCACAACAAAGTAATGGGAAAATCTATCAATCATTAATAGTAATTAGGTTAAATATACTTTATAACAAATAAGCATGAAATAGTAAATCAGTTACCACATAACTATGAAATAATACTTTGCAAGTGAAGTACTATTAGACTAAAAACTAACTATAGGTATACTTATAATTAACAGATATTTATAGAGAGAAAATGAAATCTAAATAAATAGATAAACAGGGTAAATATCTATATATAAAGATAGATAACGAGGCATAAAGCAAGGTGAGAGGGATGATATTATTAGAAATAGACTGTTTAGTTAAAATATAACTTAGATTTATGAGTTTTATATGAGGTAATAGAAGCACATACCTTTTTCTTTTACTCTAGTATTACTTATATGTATGAAAAGGAATGTTATGTAACACGTTTAGTCCATTTAAAAGTCTTTTAGTTATTAGGTATCAGATGCTGCTTTGAGAGACTTCACCGAAGTAGGTAGTTTAGTTTCATTTTTCTGTTTCTTCTTTTTGACATCAGTCCAGTTAGTTTTTTCAGTGAATCTCTTCAATGATGGGGATGTCCATTCCATTTCTTCTGAGATGGTTATAATGTTATTATTTTTGATGAATTAAAAGGCTTCTTCCAGAGTGTTGAAGTTTCTCATCTCACTCAGGTACTGTATCCTTATCTTTGCAGGGAAGGCTATTTGAGCTTTGATATTATTCTGTTTCAGAATTTTTATTAGAGGCCATGCCTTTTTTATCTGTTCAAGAACTTTAGTGGAGTAGTCATTGTCAAATCTTAATAGATGTTGATTATATTTTATTGGACTTTTCCTCCATGCTGTTTTTAGCACCAGTTCTTTGGCCATAAAAGATAAAAATTTTATTATAATTGATCTTGGTGGCATAGAGGCAGAGGAAGAGGATGATGCTGAAATTCTATTTCCCAAAGCACGATGTGCCCTTTCTATGCCCTTCATTAAGATTTAGAATCTCTGGTAGTCATGAATTTAGAAAGGAGATAATGTCTTTTCCCTCTGTATTTTCAGGTAGACCAAAAATCCTGATATTTGATCTTCTCTCCCTATTCTCTAAGTCATCTACTTTGTTGGAGAGCCAGGTATTTTGTTTCAGAAGAAAAGCTGTTTGTGTCTCCTCTTCTTTAAGTCTTCCATCAATGTCAGATAAAGAAGTTTCAATAGTTGTTAACTTAAACTGATGCTGCTGAAGCATTTCTTTAAAGATTTCTGTTTGTTTCTGAGAGTTCTCTTTTAGATTTTGTAGAATAACCTTGAAATCATCCATTTTTATAGATAGTTCTTGTAATGTGGTAGTCACCATTTGCAGTTCCTTTTTTAGTGACAGTTCAGATTGAGAGTTTTTCAGGTTACTCATCTCTTCAGCTGCTGTGTAAAGACTCCTGAGTATTTTGACAGGAAATTTCTTGTAAAAACCCACCAAAATTTGTAATTAGTTATTTTAGACTATTAACTAAATATTTATAAAGTTTTGTTAGAAAAAAAATTAGTGAAATTTCCTGAATTTGATACTAGTTTATGGAGCTCTAAAAAACCGCTGCCTTCAGATAGCCATCTAGGCTCCGCCCTCATGAAGCAAACTATTGAAGGCTTTAAATTAATAAAATGGATGTGTACAGCTGCACAGACTACAGAATGAAGTCAGGCAAAACAGGAAATGAAAAATATGTAGAGGTGATCACTGCTTTTAAATTTACCTCCACAATGGAATATGAGAGGGTAGAAATGAGGATCAGTAATAGAACAGTAGGTTACAAGATGAGAGGATGGATTTATCGAAAGCAGGATGCTGGAAAGACTGGGATAATGTGTACAGTTAGGTAAGCTTTATACAGAAAAGGACAACAAGCTGCTGGATGGTGTGTGAAAACCAGATACTAAGATGATCATCTGGGTGCAGAACATGTAAGAACATTAAGACATATATACATTCATGTTGGAAGAAAAATAGAGAGAAAGCTTGCTCTCGACTGTTTTTCTCTAAAATCAGTGGAGGAGAGATTTAAACAGATAGGAAGTATGAGGCACTCTGAATGTACTGATGGCAGACAGATATAACGTGAAGAACATGGGTCTGATATAAAGATTGGAGAAGACTTAGGGTGGATAGAGAGCCTGTTTTAGGCACTAGTGAACATTGCATCCACTGTGGTCCACTGCTAAGAGGAATGGTCAAATGAATGCCGGTTGTTATACTTTTACTAGTTGTTTGTAATTAATCCACTAGATATTAGTAGTGTCACACTAACAGAAGCAAAGATGCAAAATCAAAGAAAATACAACAAAAGAGAAGATTAAGAGATAAAGGGAAGAGATGAAATAAATGTTCAACCAAAATTCAGTGTAGCAAGGGGAGAACTGAACAGGCTGGAAAATGCTATAGTTAAAAGGTGGTAAAAGGGGCAAATCTAAGGAAGCCTGTAAGTATGGAAAATTCAATTGTTGGTAATTTTCAACAAATAAAGTTCTTTTTAGTAGACCCTACCAGCAACCAAACAGATTTTTTCAACCCCCTGAAAAATTATTGCTTTGCAGACATATTACAAGCTTTAGCAGAACAGACATCTTAAATGATTCTGATCATACATAGAAAGCTCTGTTTTAGTATAACAGACTGATGTTAAGATTCAAATTGCACCTGCTACTTGGCAATAACTAACAGGACAAGGACTCCTGAGTCCTCCAAACATTTATTACTATCAATATGTTTTTCTGATGGTAGGACAAATAAAAAGAACTTGAAGAAAACCCATGGAAGGTCTCCAACATGTTAAAGAGTATGATCTTTGATAAAGCAGAGGCAAATGTGAACTTTTTAGAGATGCACATTGATATTGTTAGCATTTGATTGACACAGACTAGAACATTCACAAATAGGTAAGAAGCTGTGCTGAAAGCATTTAGGAATTGTACATTTCATAATCACTCTATATTCTTAACTAGTAAACATTTAACATAAGTTTCTGTAGAAACTTTTAATATTAGTACACCCATAAGACATATTCTTTCAATACAGGTCTGCATGGAAATGAAGGAAGGGGCGGAGAAACTGAATATGTCACACAAGATATTTACTTTGGATTGTCTTTGCCTATGACTTTGGCATGAAATGATCCTTTTGCAGATTGCACTTTTCTACTAAATGAACTCCAGGATGGCACAAAGAGAACCCAACCATGTGCTTCAAAGCAATTAACTAAAGAAGGATGTGAAGGCCTGGTATAAAGAAAAGTTCATACATTATTTACACAGAAAGAATTTAACAGTAACTTTGAACAAAATTGTCTTAATGATCATTAACCCAAGAACTGGACTTTGTTTGCTAACTTCAAAGAGGATTTAGAATTAGTCTGTGAGTGCCCGCCTGAAGCTCAGTACAAATGAATAAGACAGAATGGTACAAGTAGTGGATTATTATTAGTGCCTACTACCAGTCCTTTGTCATGCATAAGTAAGGAATAATAGATAACAAGGTGATGCTTATTGTCTAGTAAAGACAACAAATTATTCATTACTCTTAAATGAGTTTCTTTCTTTTGTTGTAAAGTTTATTTATGACACAACAACATACATAGTAGGACACTTTGACTGTTATATTCTGATATAAAATGACACCTTGATAGACAAATAAAAATAGAAAGTGTAAGCAAAAGAAGAAATTAGAAAATGTTAACAGAGTTAGTCGCTTCTAGGCCAGTGTTTTCTTTTCAGGGGAGATCTGATGTGGTATTCATACTGACTGAAGAAAGTTTGGCCACGGCTTTGTGGAACGTCCCCTATTTTTTGACAAATGTCATGGGATACGTTACCTTCATCTGCCCTGCACTAGCACATGCAGATGGAACTGCCTGAGTGTGCCACCTTATACACGTGCACAAGATTATGTGCTTAAAGGTAGGTTAGTAGAAATATCTTACACTTGTAAAACTACACAAAAGCATCATATTCATCTCCTTTTATATAACCATTACAAAACAAAACAAAAAAAAAAACAACTGACCCAGCTACATTCAGACACATTTTTATTACTGCATTTCAGCTGTTTTTTTTTTATTTCCAGGAAGTACAACATGTTGACATGACCAGAATATTTTAACAAGTAAAGATTCTAACAAATTGTTAGCTTATTTGTACTTGTTGACTGGGTAGATGCTACTAAATGCGTATATGATATTTACTCACTGAAGACCTGAGGTGATATTTATACTGAGCTGGGGAGCCTCCCCCCACACACTTTACTTCCTTCTCCTCTTTTCTAGGGAAAGTCTGTTTCTGTGCATCTAAATGTATAATCTATTTTTTAGCCTTTTGGGCAGTTCTACAGACAATTCTGGGGTTCATAAGTACAGAATCTTTGGTATCTAAGTGTCCTTCTCTAAAAATTGCTGATACTTTACACAGTGAAGAAAACAGTTTCAAGACTATGCAGGAAAGGTGGTGAATGCTAAAGAAAGCTATGCTACTTACCAAATACGAATACACATAATATGTGCAAAAAGTATACATTCTCTTTTAAAATGACTTTGCTTTCTTAAGATGTTTTGTTGACATTCCAGCATGCAGCTTCTGAGAGTCCAAGTTATGTGATGCAGTTTTGCCCAGAGTATTCCTTATTTGTGTAGTCCATTTTTATAATAATTTTCATAACTTTTTATTAAGGCAATGCTCACATTATTTTTTTTATCTCTCACCAAATGGATACAGTAGGGAGGCGCTAAGATAGGGATTAAAGATAGCTATGAGACCTGTGATTGTTATATGTTCAATGATAACACCAACACTATAGACTGTGTAACTGTGACAATAAAGACAACCCTGGAACATATAACAATTGTTGGAGTGTATAGACCACCAAAGTCAAATGTAGATGACCTAGAGGAATTCATACATTTCTTACATGAAGCACAGGAGGGAAGAATAATATTAGCTGGGGACTTAAATTTACCAGAAACAGACTGGAATACTATTGATTCTACATTGTTAGTAAGGAAATTATTGACAGCGTATATTCAGGAACAACAATTGCTTCAGACTGTAAAAAACCTACCAGGGAACAGAACATACTAGACATTGTATTCCCAAAGAAATTACTGTAATGTCAAGTCAAGTTCTACCACCATTAATGTGCAGTGATCATGGGGTCATAAAGGTTAATTTGTTGCTAGATAATTCTGCCAAACTGAAATCTAAGCCAATGCACAGAAGGTTAATTACAGATTATAGGGAAGCAAAACAGTTACTATATAAAACTAACTGGAGTGAGGTGTTCGGTGGAAAAATTGCAGATGGAATGTGGAAAGTTTTGAAAGAGAAATTGTTTGAGCGCAAAAAAACGTTTAACATCAGGATCTAGGCATACACCATCAGGCAGATATATTTCCTTAAGAACAAGATATCTGATTAAGGTAAGAAACAAAAAATATAAGAAATGGAAGCAAGGTTGAACTGCAACTTTGAAAACTGAAAAAAAAAACAAGCTGGACAAACAGATTAAGCACAGTGTGAGACAAGATCAAGAAAAATTTGAAGAAAATTGATATAAAAATATTGACCATAATTGGAAACCTTTTTATAGATACATAACATGTGGAAGGAGTAAAGGCACAAAATGATAAACTGTGTGCAGATTCTAAAATTTATTCTCAGATACAACAGATTATAGATATATTTATTTATTTATTTTATTTATTTCCAGTTTGATGACTGGGGAGGTCCACTGGGCTCAAAGAGCCCGTTTTCAGTGGAGGCCCGGGGAGAAACGCTCCAATAATACATAGTACAAGCTCCATAATATGAAGTATAATACATAGTGGAAACAGAAACAAACTAAGCAAATTTTACATACAAAATAGCAAAAACTAAACAAAAGTTAAACAGCAACTTGGAGAAGGACGTAAAGCATATTTACATGTTTAGTGGTTGAGAACAGTAGTCATCATCATCATCATCTTCTTTCGGCTGTTCCCGTTAGGGGTCGCCACAGCAGATCACCTGTTTCCATTTCTTCCTGTCCTCTGCATCTTGCTCTGTCACACCAACCACCTGCATGTCCTCTCTAACCACATCCATAAACCTTATCTTAGGCCTTCCTCTTTTCCTGTTACCTGGTAGCTTCATCCTTAGCATCTCTTTCCCAATATACTCAGCATCCCTCCTCAGCACATGTCCAAACCAAAGTAATCGTGCCTCTCTGGCTTTGTCTCCAAACCTTCCAACCTGGGCTGACCCTCTAATATACTTATTCCTAATCCTGTCCACCCTCGTCACACCCAGTGCAAATCTTAACATCTTTAATTCTGCCACATCCAGCTCAAACTCCTGCCTTTTTGTCAATGCCACTGTCTCCAACCCATATAACATAGTTGGTCTCACTACCCTCTTGTAGACATTCCCTTTCACTCTTACAGGTACTTGTCTGTCACAAATTACTCCTGACACTCTTCTCCACCCATGCCATCCTGCCTGTACTCTCTTCTTCACCTCTCTTCCACACTCACCGTTACTCTGAACTATTGACCCCAAGTATTTAAACTCATCCACCTTTGCCACCTCTACTCCTTGCATCCTCACCATTCCTCTATCCTCCCTCTCATTCACACACATATATTCTGTCTTAGTCCTGCTGACCTTCATTCCTCTTCTCTCTAGAGCATATCTCCATCTCTCCACGGTCTCCTCCACATGTTCCCTACTCTCACTACAGATCACAATGTCATCTGCAAACATCATAGTCCACAGGGACTCCTACCTGATCTCGTCTGTCAATCTGTCCATCACCATTGCAAATAAGAAAGGGCTCAGAGCTGATCCTTGATGTAACCCCACCTCCACCTTAAACGCATCCGTCACTCCCACTGCAGACCTCACAGCTGTCACACTACCCTTGTACATATCCTGTACCACTCTTACATACTTTTCTGACACTCCTGACTTCCTTATACAATACCACAACTCCTCTCTAGGCACCCTGTCATATGCTTTCTCTAAGTCTACAAAAACACAATGCAACATTTTCTGACATTCTCTGTACTTCTCCATCAACACTCTCAGAGCAAAGATCGCATCTGTAGTGCTCTTTCCCAGCATGAAACCATACTGCTGATCACTAATCATCACGTCCCTTCTTAACCTTGCTTCCACTACTCTTTCCTATAACTTCATGCTGTGACTGATCAATTTAATCCCTCTGTAGTTACTACAGCTCTGCACATCACCCTTATTCTTAGGCTGAGAACAGTAGTGCAAGGTTAAATGAATACAGAGGTTTAAATCATCTGAGAATGATATAGAAGTGACATTAGCATAGATGAGTTCTTTATGCATGAATATTTGCATGAGTTAAATTAATACAGAGATTTAAATCCTCTGAGAGTGGTATAGAGGTAGCATTAGCATGAAGGCAGTACATAGGGTTAATCAATAGTGTGTAAGGAAGAACAAACTTTGTGTGTTATAAAGTATTTATGTATTAAGCAGGTTAGGTAGGTGGAGTGCAATTGCATTTCCATTTTTGGGAGATGTAAGAATGCAGCTGGGTTTTGACGTGTTCAGAGTTCAAGAAGTTCTTAGAGATGGAGGGAGAGAATTCCATTTTTTGGCGACAGAAAAGGATAGGAGAAGCTGACCAGCAGGATGGTTTGGTTTATAAACAGAGATTAGATTTTTGGTGGGTAGATCTTAGAGTTCTGTTTGGGGTGTATAATGATAAGATATTTGTTAGTGCTGGGCATATAGTTGGTTTGAAAATAAGCTTGTGAGTGGTGATGACTTGGAGGTAGTCAAGGTAGTTTGGGAGTTCTAGCCATTGCAGCTGGTGGAGAGGTGAGTGGAGTATTTGGAAGTGGTGGCGAACTTTGAGATTTTATTGTAATATGATTCTACTTTAGAAGAGCTGAAGGAAGATATGTTGGTTAGTAGGGGAGCAGCATACATTAGTGAGGGTAGTAAGAAGGTAGGGGCGAGGGTCTGTCTTGTTGAAGGGGAGAGGAAGTGGGAGTTTCTGTACAGCATGCCAAGTTTCTTATGGATTTTCTTTACATTTAGCTGAATATGGGTATCGAATTTTAGGTGTTCGTCAATAGTAATGCCAAGAAGTTTAGCGACAGGAACAACATCTATAGTGGAGTTGGCAAGGCTTGCAATCTTGAAAGAGGTTTTGTCTAGGTGTAGATTTTGAGGGAGAGAATAGAAGGATCTTTGATTTGTTGGCATTCAAAGAGAGGTGATTTTAGAGCATCCAGTTCTCAGTAGTTGAGAAGGCAGCTTGAACTTTTGTTTGGAGCTCAGGGATGTTTGATGCAGAGCAAAATAAAGTTGAGTCATCTGCATAGTGTACTATCTTAGTGTTAGGAATGGCTTCATGGAAATCATTAATGAAGATATTGAAGAGCATACAGCCAAGAATGGATCCCTGGGGTACCCTGGTTGGGGTGGGAGGGAAGGCTGAAGTGCCAGTCTTCCATTTTACTGCATAAGATCTGTCAGAGAGGTAGCTGCTGAACCAGGTAATGGTGTTTTGTGAGAGGTTAAGATTGGAAAGGTGGTGAAGAAGGTGGGTATGGGAGACTGTGTCGAAAGCCTTGGAAAGGAAAAGGAGAACTGTGGATACAAGTTCTCTGGAGTCACGGGCATGGTTTACGATGTCTAGAAAAGATAGAAGAGCTGTTACTGTGCTATGGCCAGGACAGAACCCATGCTGTTTTGGGGTGAGTAGTTGGTTATGTGTAATGAATGGCATGAGCTGGAGGTGGATGCATTTCTCAAGAATTTTTGAAGTAGAGGAGAGAATCGCTATGGGTCTGAAGTTGAAGATGTTATTATTTTTGCCTCCTTTATGGAGGGGTAGGCTAAAGGCTCCTTGCCACAGTTTCGGGACATATAATTCTTGTATGGATCTGTTGATGAGTATGCTAATGGGGATGGCAATGCTGTCTGCTGCAATTCTTCAGAAGAGTGAGGGGATATTGTCAGGGGCATTGGAGCAAGGCTTAAGCTTAGAGTGAAGTTTTTTTTATATATGAGGTGGGGATGGGTTTGAGGTGGAATATGGGCAGTGAGTTTGGGGTGGAAAGTTGGGCAGAGGGTTTAATTTAGGGGGAGGTGTTGTTGTTTGGGAATGTTTTAGTAAGTTCTGCTATAGAGTTAGTAAAGAAGGCGTTGAACAGAGTAGCTATTTCTGGGTCAGATTTACTAGTGTCAGGGCAAGGGTTGTTTTGGTGCCTGGGTTGAGAAGTGAGTTGATGGAGTTCCAGAATTGTTTGGGGTTAGAGGAGTGGTTAGACTGGAGTTTGATATAGTATGCTTTTCTGTCTTGTATGATACATTTTTTGGCTAAGTTGCGGAGTTATTTATATTTAAGAAGGGTGTCAGGGTGCCTATTGTGATGGTAGAGTTTCCAGGTCTTGTCCCTTTGTTACATGAGTGTTTTGGTATCTTTACTAAGCCAAGAGGAGGAATTGGTTTTTATATGTTTTATTCTTGGAGGGGCTTGGGAGTTAAGAGTGTCTAAGAAGGTTGAGTTGAAGAATTCAACAGCACTGTCCAGAGGTAGAGTTTTTAGAGTGTCCCAATTTATTAGTTTGAGAGAATTGGAAAAAGTTGTAGGGTTAATGTTGTTGAGATTCTGAGTATGGATATATTGGTGTAGATGAGGAGAGGAGGGGGTTGCTCTATGGATGAAGGCTGTTAAGTGATCACTGATAGAGTCTGGTAAGGTGCCAGTGTGGGAGATTTTGTTTGGGTGGGAGACAAGGATCCAGTCCAGTATGAAGCCTGGGGGGTTATTTTTATTAGGTCTGGTTATAGCATTTGTGAGTTGAGTGAAATTACATAGACTGACTGAAATGGTGGGATTATTGGCAGTAATTTTGTTCCAGTCAATATTCACATCTCCTAGGATGTATGTCTCAAGCTTGATATTATATGAGGCCCATAGAAGAATTTCCTCAAGTGTGTTAATGTTGTTTCTGGGGGGGTGGTATAGAGGGCTATAACACAAATGCTTTTCTGGTTATTTAGTTTGAGATTTCCTATGACTAGTTCAGCATTGTTGAACTGTGGAATAGGATTTTGGTAGGGAGTGATGGAGAGTAGGCTAGAGTAGATTAAGACTACTTTTCCACCCTTCTTTTTTAGGAGGTCTTGTCTAAGTACTTGAAACCCAGGGGGTAGTATTTCATAGTCTGGAATGTTGGGTTTTAGCCATGTCTCAGAGACAGCTGCTATGTCAGGTTGGGTATGGGATAGCCAAGCATGGAAGTGGGCTTATTTGCTTTTTAGACTCTGAGTATTAACGGTCAAGATCTTGAGGAATTTAGGGTTGGTAGTATGGGTGGTAATCAGGGAATTACTGCTGGTAGTAGGTCCTGGGTTGGGGTGTATGTCTCCTGCTAGGCATAGGCAGTTAAATGGGAATGAGAGCAGGGTTTAGATTTGATCCTAGAGTTTGGTGGGAGGTACAACAGTGCTTTGGGAATATGATGTTTCATTGAGGGGATAGGAGTTTTAGTTTAAAGCAGAGAAGTGGGTTTGAAAGCACTAGGGCGGAGGATATAGTGTAGAAATGAGATGTGGCAGAGTTATGATGTGTTAGGGGTGATGGTGGGGTGAAGAGGGGATAGGAAAGAAGGGGGTAGTTTGTAAGAGGAATAGGAGGTAGCATGGCATAAAGGTATTAGGAGTAGTAGGCTAAGGAAAAGGATGAGAATGGTTTGAAGAGACATGGTGTGGTTTAGGTATAATGGAATAGTTGGGGGTTAGGTGCTGAGGATGTAATAGGATTATTGGTGACAGTGTAGGAGGGAGGAGTATGGAAGTGTATCTAGAGCTTTAAGGATTAGGGATGGTGGAGGGGTGAAAGAGTATTGGAGGATGGGAGGGGAGGGGATAGTGAGGAGATGAGAGTGGATTGGGTGAGACGGGGAGGGGACTTATGACTAGAATAAGTGTAGGAGCACTGGGGGGGTGTGGGAAGTGGGGGTAGGGTAGGGGAGTGGAGTGAACCCGCAGGGCGAATGGAGCAGGTACAGCCAAGGAGAAGAAAGAAGGCAAGACTATGAAAAACAATCAGTGGTTGGGTAGGTAAGCTCAGAGGTAAGGAAAGTATGGAGAATGTAGCACTTGTTTACTGTAGTTGTTGTATGCATCCCATAACACAAGTCTCCAGTCAAATTCCTTGTAAGCATAACAGCATATTTAACAGCAAACAGTTTATGTAGTAAAAGTAGTCACAGCTTCGGTTTGTCCCTTAGACTATTGTGAGCATAACAGCATATGTAATAGTAAACAGTTTCTGTAGTAAAAGCAATCACTACGTCAGTTAGATCCCTAGACTACATAAAGATAGCTAAGTACGTCAGTTGGAAAACATAAACATGCCTGTTAAACCAAGTGCACCAGAAACATTTCAGAAGAGCTTAAACACCTGCAGGCACTTACTTGCAGGTGTGCACACTGAAAAGGGTCTGGGGAAGCTTCCTCACCACAAGCATGCCAAAAGATAACTTTCAAAATGGCACTGCTCAAGGAGACCGACTAATATAGACTAGTTAATGTGCATGGGGGAGGAGGGAGATACAAAATGGGAGAAGGTATAACCAGAAAAAGCAGGTAAAGATCTGGCCCGCCCACTCACAGAAGACTGCAAAAAAAAAAAGCAATCAGCATAAGAAGTGGAAGCTTTGGAGCTGTAATGTAAGTGTAAGCAAGGAAGAGGTAGAAGCAGGAAATTAGGGGTGTAACAAGGAAGAGGTAGAAGCAGGAAATTAAGAGTGTAAGCAGTTGGTTGCAGAAACACTACTTTATGGCCTTGGTGTGCAACTAATACAAAGGAAGGTAAATCTATCTGGGGGACAAAATACACCAAGTAAAGGGTACTTGCCTTACTTTACAAGTATTCAGTGTGGAGGCAGATCTATTTGGGACAAGATACAGCAAGTATATTGTTAAGTTATGCCAAAGCTATAGTTGCCTGGGGGGAGACCCTTGCAGGTGTGCACGCCGGCCAAAACAATGTTTAAAAAATAACTAGTAAAATTAATAAATGTGCTGTAAAAGGAAATGTAAATAACCAGTCACAATGTTTAAAACATAACTGTTAAGGACCACATCTGCTAATAACAAGAACTGTAAATATCCAGTCACCTATGCAGACTTGTCTGGTAGGTATCCTTATTAAAAAGTGTTATTCTTGGCTTGCAATAACTGTAGAGAAAAACCGGACCATAGCAGTGGTTTTATCTGGCAATGTTGCATTTGCTGGGGTGGGGGCCCGAGCTGCGATGATGCAGGTAGACCAAGTGTGCTATGCAGACTTGTCTGGTAGGTATCCTTATTAAAAAGTGTTATTCTTGGCTTGTAAAATCTTATGCAATAGTTTGGCTCCCCAAAGGGGTGGTAAGTTGTCCTAGTGACATCCAGGTAAACCCAGATACTGGAATCAAATTAGATTATATTGAAAAAGAACTGTGCAAACTGGATCCAAACAAAGCACAGGGAGGAGACGGAATTAGTAACAATGGCCTGAGAACACTTCAGCAAGAATTTATGGTACCATTATATCTATTATTCATTAGGTCATATAAATATGGGGAGATTCCTCAAGACTGGAGACATGCGCTTATTAAACCTGTTTTTAAGGGAAAGGGAAGTAGGACAAACCCAGAGTCATATGGACAGTTAAGTCTACTTTCATGTTATGGAAAAATAATGGAGAAGGTAATATTGGATGAGTTATTGTCAGAACTGGATAGGCTGGGACTTGAAACCATATATCAGCATGCATATGTTGAAAACAGATGTATTACCACCTGTAACATGATGTTCTATAACAATATAATAACAGCTATGAATGAAAAATTGTGCTGTGATGTAATTTATATAGATTTAACTTCAGCATTTGACAGGTTCGTATACATAACATTGATCAATAAATTAGTACAATTAGGTATTGATGTACCCTTGATAAGATGGATAGCTGCATGACTTACAAATAGGACATGGCAAGTATCATACAGCAACTGGACAGGTGAAATCCTTGGTTACAGTCAGGTGTCCCACAGGACTCTGTCCTAGGCCCTTACTTGTTTAGATTGTATCTTTCAGACCTAACTTTTTCATCTGAGATGTTCTACAGTCTATATGCAGACGACCTGAAATTGGGTAAACTGATTACATGTTCATAGGTTCATAGGTTGGTACTAGGCTATCAGCCCTAGGGCCTATACAAGCCTAGCCATAACAATCCCCTGGCTATTTCTTAGGTTCATAGGTTCTTCATGTGTTAAAGATAAGGCATGTCTGCAAAGTAATTTGACTAAATTGACCATCTGGGCAAAGGATATGCTTATAGATACATCAGAAACTAAGCATATGAGATTTGGGAGGCATAAACTGAAAGGTGAATATTTAATACAGCACACAGTGATTGAAACTGTAGACTCATTGAAGGACCTGGGTTATATGGGTAGATTCAGCTATGAGTTTTTCTAATCAGATTAACCAATTGGTTAATGATAGTTATAGAACAACAGGTTGTATAAAAAGATTTATAAAGTCTAGGAAATCAAAAATAATGAAGTCATTGTTTGTTAGTTACATTAGACCCAAACTTTACTATGGAATAACAATATGGAAACCCTATAAGAAAACAAGCATGAATAAACTGGAGAGAGTACAGGGAAAATATACCAAGGGTCTCCATGGATGTGAAAATATAAGTTATTATGAAAGACTAAAATATCTGAAGTTTTACATTGTCTCTTACAGATATCTAGAGGTGTATAGGGCATTTAGTGATAACTACCTCTGGGAATGTTTGGGATTAACAAAAGGTGCTAGAGAATCATCAGACAACCTATGTAGAAGATTCTATAGGAATGAGCAGTGCACTAACTGGTTCTCTGACAGAGTAGTTGATGCATGGAACAGACTACCAAATAACATTAAGGCAAGTCCTAATTTAGATATTTTTAAGAGCAGCCTGGATACTTATTATGGGAACAAGTGTTTTGGTATATTGGCAAGCTAGAAGGGCATTAATGCCCATGCTTGAAATATTTGTATGTATGTATGCATGTATGTAGGGATATATCTATAGACTCTAATGGATGCGCTCCCAGCATACACAATGGGGCATCCATTCCTATCCTTACATTGACTTCACTGAGAGTAAAGCTAATTGCAAATCTTGATCACATAGGTGAAGCAAAGACAATAATTTATAAATAATTTTTACTAAAAGGTGAGACACATAAAGTCAGCGTAGTGATGGGAACCTAAATCATGGCTGTATGCATCATAGGCCTTGGTGCAAAAGGTAGGTACAAAAATGTAACCAAAACATCTCAAATGTTTATTTTGTCACAATTGCATTTCAGAGGGAAATTAACTAGAAAGGCCACAGAAATGCCTCACAAAGAGGATTACCAGCCTCAAACAGATGCCCTACACAGACCGTCTCAAAAAATTCCAGCTTTACTCTGTCGCATATCACCTACTCAGTGGCAATCTCTCCTTAACATACAAAGCTATGTCAAACCCAGAGCTGTTGGACATGCTCCACTTAAAGAAATCCCAATCCCTCCGAACTACATGCTCTGGGGACCTAAACCTTGTCACCTCAATAAATAGAACATGCTGGAGGGATAGTTTCCTGTCCCAGAGACTTCCCATACTCTGGAGCAAACTACCTATCTATATCAAACAAAGCTCCTCATTAGCACTCTTCAAGAAAAATCTTGATGAATGGATGGGAAATAGGAACTTCACCCCGGGGATCACTTCTTTGGCTCTGCTCGACAGCAGCACAGGAAATTAATTTTCTTGGGTGGCAAAAGCCAGGGCACCTTTTTGGCTAGGCTTATATAGGCCCTATGGCCAACAGCCTAGTACCTACCTATGTACCTATGAACAGTGGCATGCCATACAGAAGAAAATCCGGAATCATCTTGAAAACTGTATCTTTTTCTTGAGCAGATGCATTATACTTTCAAATTCAATTCTTGCCAGCTGCCACATGTAGCTGCAATCTTACCTGTAACTAATTACCTAGAAAAAGCTACCTGCAGTAGCTGGAACTGGGAAGACTCTTCAGCTCCAACCATCAACGTGCTTCTATGTCTCTCAGTTCAGCTAGTACCAATAGTGACACAACTTTACATAATGTAAATACAGTGATCAGGGGTGATGGGAGGTATGGCAGTCTGCAAGTTAAGAAGAAAAGTATACAATTTTTGGTCTGTGTTAAATAAAAAGCCCAACAACTAACAATTTTTTTAATAGCCATATTCATGCATTGCTCAGATATTTAATGACCGCCGTTTATGTGAGCTGTAAAATTAAAAAGTTTAATACCTGAATTAATTAAGTTATAGCCAACTAAAGACAGCAGCAAAATTAAAAAATAAATTCCTGACAAATCTTGTAGGCGGGTTTGCTGCCTTGTGCACCAACCGCCCTCTAAAACAAATTCTGTACCTGAAAGAAGTGGTGTAGTTAACACATCAGTATGCAACACACCAATTATAAAAGTATGTGACACTACTGACATTACAACTTGAAGAGTGCTTTAAAACCAACCATTTTTTAAAAGTTGTACAACAGGAGCGACCCTTCACCTGCACTGTTGGCATATTCTTTACTGTGGGAACTTTTGAGCTACAAAAAGTCTCTCCACACCGCTGGAAGTTTTATGGCAGTGTCTGTTCAAAGCAATGTTAATGTCTAGGCCATCCTGATTGGCAGGTGTCATTAATTAGTTTGACTTGAATATCAGTCTTTCTTTAAACTAAGGTGATATCTACCTTACCTGGTAGTAGGTTAGATGGAAGCTGATGATCTCTTGCACTTAACAAGACAGATAGGGGCATCTCTTTGATGTTTATTCTACTGTTCCCCATCAGTATGAATAGCATTCTGAGTCTTCCTTGAAATCAGACCACATGCCTACGGAAACTAATCAACAAAAGTAAATACTATTACTGCTTGCTTCTGCATTTCCAGTGTAGCACCAAGTCACAGAAATTAGTAGTTTTTGCCACTAGGTGGTAGGATTCCTCCTCTTCCAATTGCTAGCAATCCAACAGACTGGAATTTATGCATTTTGAAAAAGAAACATTCTACTTAGCTTTCATTAACTCTAAATAAGGAAGCCTTACATGCCTTAACAACTTCTGGGAACCTGAATGATGCAACTTGTGTTATTTAGGGATCAACAAAGCAAAGAATTAATTTGTGGGATTGACTATACTGCACTTAAATGACTTTAAACCTGCACAGCACTTGCTACAACATAACATAACTTGTCTGCTACAGTTTCCTGATAATTTCCCCTGTTCAGTCTCTCAGTCAGTGCTATTAAAAGAAGATTAATAAATATGCAGTTTAGCAGTAATGTGCAACGGCAGGTGTTAGCTAAGCCTGCAGGGCAGTATATGACAGTAAATAACCAAATGTATGTAATACAAGTACCCTGGCTAACAGCAAAGTAATAGCATTCTAAATGACCAGTGACTGATTAGAAATTGTAAAAATTAGCCTTCATTTGTTTCTGTTAACGCCATATGGGTTGCATACCATTTAAACTATTCACTATCTTAATGTCTTCATATTTGTTTCTGTTGTTTCATTTCTTAGGAAAACTGTTTAATAAATTCTCCATATTCTGTCATTGCATATGATTATGAACATGGGGGCCATTTTCCATAATGACATACTACTACATACAATGAAAGGAAAATCTGTGCATACTGTGCCCTTCTGGTGGAGGAGAAAAGACGAGGTGACCTGACTTCCTGACTTTGATTAGCTGCTTGGATACATAATGAAGCTGACAAGTGAAAATGGACATGTCCATCATGGGGGGGGCAGCGATATATTCCCTTGGAGGAGGGCCAATGACTTTTGCCTCACTAAGTCCCTGTTTGGTGATAGCCTTCATAACCATCATGGGGCAGCATGTGCTTGCAAGGGGAAGGCTTTGTGGGCCCCTTTGGTGTGCAAGTGCCATGTACCCCCACAATGGGCAAGTGAAGACCAAGCATAAAAATGTCTTCATAGTTGTGATGCAAGTAAAGGCACAAAACACACTCATGATTGCTTGAATGATGACACCCCTCAGGAAAGCTTTTGCAAACATTCCCAGTGGAGTTCGGGTTGAATGAAAAAAATAGGAATATGCTAAAAACATAGTACTATCACTCTAGCTGTCCTATACCCACAAGGCATGCCAACTTTACTGAATACAAGTTGTAGTGCTTCTCTTGGCACATTCATTCAGTCCCAGAACAGTATGTGGGCTGGAAGAGATCTGCAATGGCTTTGATAAAAACTCAGTAAAAATCATAGAAAACATGACATCTGTTGTTAAGAATAGCTGCCCAGCCATATGGCTTTGCTGCACGTCTGTAGTGTAATATTGATGCCTTCATGGAGTTTGACCTTTACAACATTAATTTTCTGAATTATTACGGCATGGATAAGCATAGGATTTCATTCTCATACTACATTTCAGCATAAGACTTCACCACATTTTGGAAGAAGATTTCTGTTTTTCTTTTCTTTATTCTTCGTGTTTTTTTTTTTTTTTTTTTTTTTACTTTACTTTACTTTTACTTCCATTTTCTGCCACCTAGCAGCCTGTGTAGTGCATGAACATCAGCTAATGACAGGCAGATAAAGAACAAGCACCTCATATTTCACCACCTCATTGGCATTGAGTTTGTGAGAGGGTTACATGTAAATCCTTTGAGTCAGAAGCCAGAGGCAATTTTCTGTTTAATTCCTCCTCCTCCTTCTTTCAGGATAATGCAGGAAAGTATTGATGTCAGTGGTGGCACTCACACTGGTGGAGCTACACATGAGCATGTATCTCCCTCTGTCAAACACTGTGCTTCCATGAGTGCCCTAGTTCCTGGAAAAACAAAAATGAACAAAATGAAAGAAGTGATCTCTTGTTCATCCCTGACACACAGTTCTTTCAATTGTGCAAGCACTGGGAACATCTGGGAAATGTGACTATTAGTAAGCATGGCTTCCTGCACAAGGGCAGGGGACGTCTGGGTCTTTCCCACTCAAGGTGGCGCTGTTAGCAATACCAAACTAGTAGGACAGCTTCAAATCTTTCCTGTCCTTTCCTGTTTAAACTGAACTGGTAGCACAAAATAGCAAATATTTTAGAAGGCAGGCATGCAGGTATCCATTAAAAACTGCGCACAAAACAGTTTTTTAGAAGGCAGAATAAAGATGGTGGAATTGTGTATATATGGGGGGTATGTTTTCAATGGTCCCGTGTTGAATGGGACAATCACAGACTGACTCTAAGTGTATCCTGTTGCCTGCTTTTACTGCAAGCAAGAAGGGGAATGTCCTGCTCATAGCTAATACAGGAAAAAATTAGATTTCCTTTAGTTTTGTGCTGCATACTAACATTCCGGAATTGGTTTTGTAATGATGCTGCTTTTTTCTGCTTAGTTTCAGGTTTGCTTTCTCTGTGTTTTTTTAACTTAGTATTCTGACTCCTGGGACTCAAAAGGACCTTGCACTTAGCAGCTTTTGGTCTATTGCCTACAGACTGCTCTCCATTAGGTCTGGTCCTGAAATTTGTCACTGTAATTGGCCAAGTGTTTCTTTTTTGCTGCAGATATATTTTTTTATTTAGCAAAAAAATATGAAATGTGGTAGTTCATTTTCATTTAATTTTAACTCAGCAGAATAAATACTTCATAAAGATTTAATCATTATTTTTCATTTTTAATTGCTTGTCTTTCTGCCCTGCCATGCCATTCTGTGAGAAAGAGTCCAAAGACTGTCTACAGCCTAATGAAAATATACTTGCTGCATGCCGTGATTGAACCCTGGAGCCTGATGACAAGCCAAGGCTAAGGTAAGACTTAAGGGCATTGTAGAACAGAACGTGTGTATGTATCTTCAAGTAGCAATTCCAGATGTAGGCATGTGCATATAAATAGTGGGCATATGCAGGCAGCAGTGCCATTTTAAGAGAACAGCCAGAGTGTTAACATGTTGGAGTGTGGTAGTCAATCTGTTTATAAGTTTATTTAAGTTTAAGTTACAAAGCCTCATTCCTGATGTGTTTGTGTGTAATAAAGCTGCTTGAACTGAACCCAAAACTGTTTATCTGTTTTATCCTGCCTGGATGAGCAGTATGGTGCCAGAACTGGGATTAAGAGAATAACTTATTCAAGCCATGAGGTACAGAGTTGAAGATGAAGGCAGATTGAGCTGGTTGACTGAAACAGAGCTCAAACAAACAAAAAGGGCCAGAAACAAACTTAAGGTGACCAGATCTTGCACAATTGATTTATTTTGCAAAGAAAATGAAACAGAGCATTTGTAAGGCACAAAACACATTACTAATTAAACAAGTAGCACAAAATTAATCAAACGAAAAGGCACAAAACGCATTATTAATTAAATGAAATGTTCAAAACCACGATATTTGATAAAACTAGCAGAAATATTCATATGGGGCTCAGAATTACCTTTGGTTTGCATAACGAGCATCTTTAAAGTAAAACGAGTACAAGAAAAGTATAATGAGCATGATAAGAGATTAAGAAAGGCATAACAAGTACAATAAAATGGCAAAATAAGCTTAAAAAGCAAGGCAACTGCGTGTTTTAGTAAAAGACTGTGTTTGGGGCACAACCTACTATTTTTCATTGACCGAAGTCATTCAAATCATAACTGGAGCTGTTTGAAGTATCTCAAAGTGTGCAAAGTGTTTGCAGAGTTTGTGCTTTATTACAGTGCAATTATTTCAGAGTTTGTGTGAGCAAAGTACCGTTATATTGCAAAGTGCAGTCAAAGTACAGCCATTTAGAAAAGTTTCTAGTGCTGTGTACATTTGTTTTGCAGAGTGCCACCATTTCAATGTGCTGTGTACATTTGTTTTGCAGAGTGCCACATTCTAGTATTGGCTGAATCAAGGGAAGACTCTGAGAGCTTGAAATGTAAATTTAGAGAAATGTGCAACCCACAGACAAATATTACATCGGAAAGGCACTTATTTTATACAAGAGACCAAAAGCCAGGTGAAACATTTGCTGCTTATATCACTGATTTGATAAATAAGGCTAAAACATGCATATTTGGTGATTTGAAAGATAGGTTAATAAAGGACAGGCTTGTGTGTGGTGTTAATAATGCTGCAGTGAGAAAGATGTTGCTTTGTGACAGTGATTTAACGTTAAGACAAGACATAGAGATTTGTCAAATGCATGAGCTCACAGAAAGGCACATAAGCATGCTTGTAAGTGATAACAGCATGGTTTCAACAGCCTCTAGAGAAAACATAGATAGCATACAGGATGCAGTAAGCAGAAGCAGGTCTAAGCACATGGTAGCTGCAACCCCTGCACGATTTCCTGCAAGGACCCGTAACTTTCTAGCAAGTTCTAAGACTAGCTCAGCAAAATGGACATGCGCAATGCAGTATAAGGGTGAGTCAACAAAACCCAAGTCAAGTCTTAATTCTTACTGTTAACTGCTGTAATCGTGGAGCCAACCATGAGTGTAAAAGAGAGAAGTGCTTAGCATTTGGTCAGCAATGCCACAAGTGTAAAAAATGGAACCACTTTCAAAGGTTTTGTAAATCAAGCAAGCCTCATTCAGTTATTAAGAATGGCCACTAAAAAAAGCAGGTTGATCATATAGAAAACTGCAACCCCACTTTCTATGTAGATGGTGTATCAGTGGTAGGTGAAAGGGTTAATGCAGTAGATTTACTGGCAAAGAACCAAGTATTTTGTGCTGTTCTGATCAATGGTAAACCCACAGAGTTCAAAGTAGACACTGGTTCAAAGTGTAATGTAATGTCAGCAGAAACATTTGCTAAAGTTAGAGCTGGTGAGCAATTTAATTTGGTTTATTGCGCAAAGCATGTTGATTATGGAGGTGAAGAGATTCAAACCAAAGGTTCAGTAGTGCTTTCATGCTATTCAGCTGGGAAGAGTTACAGCTTACAATTTTATATGGTTAGAAGACCTGTGCGGTCATTATTAGGTCTCAGAAACAGTTTAAGAATGAAACTGCTTTCTTTTACCAAAGAAGTATATCATGTAAGCACATGTCCCAGTTCCAGCTTTATTGATGTCATTTCTCAGAGTATGCTGATGTTTTTGATGACAAGCTAGGCAAACTTCTAGTTGTATACTCCATGAAAGTAGAACCAGAGGTCAGTCCAGTGATCAGACAGTCAAGCAGAGTTCCAACAGCTGTGCAAGACAAAGTCAAGTTCCAGTTAGACAAAATGGTGCAGCTAGGTGTGATTTGTCCAGTCACAGAACCAACTGAGTGGGTGTCTTCCATGGTAACTGTTCATAAGAAAAATTCAGATGAAATCAGAATATGTATCGACCTTAGAGACTTGGACAAGGCATTAAAGAACCCTCATCATCCTATGCATACACTCAAGGAGATTGCCACCCTCATGCCAAATGCCACTGTTTTTCTGTCTTGGATACAAAGAGTTCATTTTGGCAAATAATGCTTGATCGTAAATCTTCACTGCTGACTACATTCAGTACCCCATTTGGCAGATACAGATTCCTCATGCCTTTTGGAATAGATTCTGCCAGTGAAGTCTTTCAGTGTGCAATGGAGCATATTTTTTTCAGGTTACTAGTGTGCTATAATAGTCAATTTTTTACTAGTTGGAGGCAATAGTGAAGTAGAGCATGACAGAAACTGCAGGAAAGTTCTGGACAGAGCACGGGAAGTGAACTTAAAGCTTAATCCTCTGAAGTGTAAATTCAGACTACCAGAAGTTACTTATGTAGGTAATTTGTTTACCAGTACAGGCTTACGACCAGACCCTTCCAAGCAAGCAGCCTTTCTTGAAATGCCAGCTCCAGACAACATCCAAGCTTTACAGCATTTTCTTGGTATGGTCAACTATTTGGGCAAATTTATCCCTGATTTGAGTAAATTATCAGCACCTTTGAGGGAGCTGACACACAAAAATCTTGCCTGGTCAGGGTTAGAACAACACCAGACAGCATTTGATATCCTCAAACAGCAAATTGCCAACCCTCCTACATTAAGGTACTATTAAGGTACTATTAAGGTACTATTAAGGTACTATGATGTTCACAAACCAGTAGTTCTTTGCTGTGATGCTTCAAAGTTCGGTCTTGGTGCAGTTATTCTTCAAGTGGGCAGACCTGTTGCCAATGCACTCAGAACTCTTGCCCACAGCGAGATGCAGTATGCTCAAATTGAGAAGGAACTTTTGGCAATTGTGTTCGCATGATCGAAGTTCCATGATTACATTTATGGCCAATCCAAATCAAAACTGACCATCAACCTCTTGTCACTATTTTAAAGAAGCCTATGCATTCAGCTCCAGCAAGACTACACAGAATGATGCTCAAATTACAAAAGTACAATTTCAAAATGGTCTATACAAAAGGTAAACTTCTTTATCTGGCTGATACCTTATCCAGATCACCCAGAAATACCACGGAACAGCTTGATGCAGAGAAGTTTGACTTTGATGTCATGGAAGTGTGACATTTTTCTACCACAAGACTTGAACTGAGAGATCATAGAAAAACTGATCCAGTTTTGCAAAATCTCAACCACTTCATTGATGTAGAATGGCTGTCAAAGCAATCCTGTGTACTGCCAGAAGTGCAACCTTATTTTCCATACAGACATGAGATGCTGATGGAAGATGGTATCATTTTCAAAAGTCCCAAAGTTGTTATTCCTACTTCTTTACAACATGAATACATTCAGATTTTACATCGCGGCCAGCCGGCCACCCAGGTTCTGACTCTACCAAAAGAAGGGTGAAGTGACTAGTATTTCAGCCTTCTCTATCAAAAGACATTGATAAAGTGCTTTCTTCTTCTTCAGTATGTAATAGAACTAAACCACATTTGCAAAAGGAGCCATTTTAGCTGAGCCAAATCCCTGCTCTACCTTGGTCAACAGGAGCCACTGAAATACCTGAGTGGAACAATCAGCATTACTTAGTGTTGGTAGACTCTTATTCAAACTGGTTTGAAATCAGTTTGCTATCTAACCTAACATTCAGTGCTGTTATCACTAAGATGAAACGTCATTTCTCAGTCCATGGCAGTCCATACAAAGTTATTTCTGACAACGGTACCCAGTTTACCAGTCAATTGTTTCAGAGATTTGCAAAAGAGTGGGACTTTATCCATGTTACATGTAGTCCTGAATACCCACACTCAAATGGCCCCACTGAACATGCAGTACAATTACTAGAAGGGTCAAAGCATGACAATACTGATATCTTCTTGAATTTACTTAATCTCAGAAATATACCCCGTGACAATCTACTTGGTTCGCCTGCTCAGAGATTTCTGTCTAGGCAAACCAGAACAACCTTGTCTATGAGTTCCAGTTTGTTGGTAACTAATGCTAAAAACACCAGAGCAATTAAAGCTCAACTTTTTAAAAAGCGTTTTTCTCGGAAGTCCAGCAATGATAAAACGAGCAGATTTCTTCGTCCATTAATAGAAGGAGAGAAAGTGAGGATGCAAATAGTGAAAGGCTTTGATCAAATTGGTCAAGTGAGAAGTATATGTACCAAACCCAAATATCATCAGAGCACTTGGAAAAAGCCCACGAAAACCTATTGGTGTAGTAAAATATGTTTAATATTCACTCCACTTCATAAAAAATAAAAAACATTTAAAAATACCCCTTCGGGCCTCAATACATAAATATTAATGCTTTTACAGACCAATAACCAGCGTTTTCATCTGCAAACAGACTTCTTCAGATGGAAAATGCATACTGAGCACATAACTCTGTTTAAATACTAATTGCTTAATTGATGAACACTTCATTGGCAGAGCATCATGTAACAATAACTGCATGTAGGACACATATATAAATAGATTAAATCTATTCTAAAATGATAAAATGAACAATACATAAATAGCTAACTACCAACAATTATCATTTAACCTACACTGTTGTTAAATAAATGTACATAAAGTCATTGTTGTCATAAATGCTTAGTAAAATCAAGGCACCTGAATACAGCATTAACAAAAGATATCAAATGGCACCATCTATTGGCTAAATACTAAAACTGTTGTACAAAGTCACAGAACATCGATATCTGTGCAGTAACTGAGACCTGGTTCAAGGCTCCAGAGAGCACCCCTGCAATACCAGGCTACAACTCTTACCACACTTTTCGGCCACCAAACCAGGACCGAAACACTAAAGGTGGAGGAGTGTCAAATTCACCAAGGATATTCACACCACCAGGCTAGTTGGCCAACACAATGTGTCTGAAATTCTCCAAGTGCAACTAACACTAGGTAAGACTGCAATCCAAATTGTAGCTTGCTACAGATCCCCCACCATACCCCAAGATTCTCACTACACCTTTCTAAACATACTGGAAAATATTAAGATAGAACCAAACACCCTAATACTGGGTGATTTTAACTATCCTGCCATTAACTGGGAAAACTGCTCATGTCCCAACACCTTTAAGAACGGTTCTTGAAATTCATAAATTCCAATGCCCTGGATCAACTAATCCATAGTCCCACCAGGGGCTCCAATATCCTAGACCTGGTCATTAACAACATGGGAAATCAATGCTCCATACCTATGGTCACCCCTCGTTAGTCAGATCTGACCTTAAGCTAATCACCCTTAACATCCACATCCCACCCCACCCCCAGTAAAGAAACCACCATAAAAACTTCTCCAAAGCCAACTTCATGCTACTCAAGTCAGAAGTGTCAAACTTCATAACACCCATGCAGACGGCAACTGAAAGTTCAACTGCTGAATCCTACACTAAGGCACTGTACGAGCACATCCACTCATGCATGAATCATGCCATCCCAAATAGAACCAAAATGCTCTCATCCAAAAAAAGGAAGCCAATCTGGTGGTCCCCTGCCATAAACAAACTTTACAACAAAAGGAAGAAACTTTTGCAGAAAAGGGGAAAATCCCAGGATGCAAAACTCCCTTACTAGCCTCAGTAAGAAACTGAGATGCCTCATAAAATCCTCCAAAGCTAGTTACGAAAATAAAATTGCCAAAGATTCCAAAGACAACCACAAAGCATTTTATAACTATGTCAAGAATCTAAATGGCAATGCTCAGATCTGCTCTGAGCTAAAACAGAATGGCATTAAATATACTGATCCAAAGGATATTGCCAATATCCTGGCAGATCGATTCAGTGCCAATTTCACCCTCCTCTCACCCACTAAATGGCCCATCTCAATACTGGACGATTGCCAAATTCCAGTAATAACGGCCACACAGGTACAAAACGCACTCTCTAAAGCCAAGAATACAGCATCCATGGGACCAGATGACATCCCGGGCTGTGTACTACATGAACTACAATATGAACTGGCACCTCACCTAAGTGTCATGTTTAATTATAGCCTCACCTCAGGTTTCGTGCCCACTGAGTGGCGCAGAGCTACAGTTATCCCAATCCACAAGGGGATCCATCTTGGATCCGGGAAACTACCCTCCCATCAGTCTGACAAGCCTTATCTGCAAGGCCATGGAGCGTATTATCATGGAACTTATAAACAAAGACATTGGCAACCTTCAAACACTGGACCCCACCCAGTTTGGGTTTGTGAAGGGCCGATCTTGTCTCCTGAACCTGATTGACTTCTTTGAATCAGTCTCCAGAGCCATGGACAAGGGTAAGGTGGTCCACACAGCCTATCTAGACCTTGCCAAGGCCTTTGACACCATCCCCCACTCTGGAATCATAGATAAACTTACTAAGTTGGGCATTAATCCCTATGTCACCCAATGGGTTGCTAAATGGCTTACTGATAGAACCCACACTGTAAAAGTAGCCGACTCCAAATCCAGCTCCAGACAAGTGACAAGTGGAGTACCTCAGGGTTCAGTCCTGGGGCCGCTCTTGTTTGGCATCTACTTCTCTGAAGTACAGGTCAACACTAAGGGACTCTGGCTAACAAAGTTTGCAGATGACTGCAAACTGGGAGCCATTACTGAATCCCCAAATGATGTGGATACTCTACAAAAGGGCCTTACAGAAACAGATGATTGGTGCCAGAGCCATGGGCTCAAGCTCAATGCCAAGAAATGTATTGTTATCCCCTTTGGGAAAAAACATGTATCCATAAATTACCATATAGGTGGCAGTACACTAAACACAGAAAGTGTGATAAGAGACTTAGGGACACAGGTGGACAGTGGTCTCACCTTCGATAACCACATCGCCACAACAGTCAGGAAATCCTTCTATGTGGCACACCTCATCACGAAGGGCTTTTCATCCAGAAAAAGGAGGTCATTGTCCCACTGTACTCATCCCTCATTAGACCCATTATAGAATACAACGCCCCATTTGGTATGTACCTCTCAAGACATCTGCAACAACTGGAAAGGCCTCAGAAATACCTCACTAAAAGAATCACAGGCCTAAAGCAGATGCCCTACGCTGACCGCCTTAAAAAGCTCCAGCTATACTCTGTCGCATATCGTCTACTCAGAGGCGATCTCTGCTTAACATATAAGGCCATGTCAAACCCAGAGCTGTTGGACATGCTACACTTAAAGAAATCCCAATCCCTCAGAGCTACACGCTCCAGGGATCTAAACCTTGTCATCACAATAAACAAAACATGCTGGAGGGATAGGTTCCTGACCCAGAGACTCCCCAGACTCTGGAATAGATTGCCCATACATGTCAAGCAGAGTGCCTCTTTGGACCTCTTCAAGAGGAACCTTGACGATTGGATGGGAGAAAGGAAATTCACCCCAGGGATCACGTCAGTCGCCCTGCTTGACAGGGGTCCAGGAAAGTAAATAATGTGGGAAGAAATAGCCAGGGAATTGTTATGGCTAGGCTTGTATAGACCCTAGGGCTGATAGCCTAGTACCAACCTATGAACCTATGAACCTATGAACCTATGAACAGTGATAACACAGTTAAATTCAATGACATAAACACTACCTCATACTTATAAAATTCTCAAAATTATCTAAAATATCTACAATTTATAAATACTTAAAATATATAAAAATGTATATATCATAAAATGCATACAAACAAGCAGAATAATACCAAGACTAAAACACATTATAATTTTGCTGACCTTAATTTTAAAACTAGTTTTAGAGAAACCGAGTCATTAAGCTCGGTGGGGGGGGGGGTATTGTAGCTTCCAATGACAGTTGCCAATAAAGTTCTTCATGCTCAAGTTGGGCTTCCCATGGGCCACTCCCTAATATCCTTGAGTACCACTTCCAAGACGTAAAAGAAAATCTTGGCTTCTTGGCATTGTAAAGTATGCCTATACAGTGCATTGTTTTTACAGTTATTGCTAATGTCATAATAATATTCATACATTCTACTTTTTAACTTCCTCTCTGATTTTCCTACATAGAATGAATCACATTTATTGCAAGTAACTAAGTATACTATCCCATTTGTTTCACAGTTTGCAAAACTCTTACTATCAGCCTATTCCTGCTTTTAAGATAGACTGTGTCTGTTTTGTTAATCCATGCACATTGGGAACAACATCCACATTTAAAAGTACCAGTTTTATTTTTTCTACTAGGTACACAATCATTTTTATTTTGCTCAAGAATATTTTTGATACTCCTTCCTTTACGATAAGTACATTTAAAAGGTTTGTTAAAAATAAACCCCAACCTGGCCCATTCCTTTTCTAATAATACTCTGATTGCATTAGAGTCAGCATTATAGTCAGCTACAAAATTACTAACCAACTGACCATTGTCCTTATTTAACAATTCTTGTTCCTTCATTTTGTTACTAAGGGGGCCATCACCCAAAATGGGATTAAATTTCTCCTTTCTTCCTTCCTTCTCTAACTTCTTGTTCCACTTTCTTACTCAGGTCCACAGGGTAACCTCTTTCATAAAACATCTCAAATAATTTTCTACAGTCATCCTCGAAATCTGTGTCATTTGATGTCATCCTACTCCCCCTTATGTATTGTCCCTTAATTATTCCTTTCTTCTGATAAAAGGGGTGTGCACTATCAAATGCTAAGTAGGAGTTGGTGAATGTCTCCTTTCTGTATACTTTCGAACTGAAACTACCCATCTGTTTAGTAATAGAGATATCTAAATATTCAAGCTTGTTTGTATTAATTTTGTGTGTAAATCTTAAAAATTCAGTTGAATCTGATAAATAATTAACAAATTTTAAAAATCTTTCCTCAGTATCTACCCATAAAAAACACATATCATCCAGGTATCTTTTATACAATGTCAACAGTTAGCATAACTGGAACTTAAGATGAATTTATCTTCCCAAAAAGACAAAATAATGCTTTCATATATGGGGGTGCATCTAGCCTCCATTGCCACACCTTGCTGTTGCTGGAAGAATTCACCTTCATAATGGATAAAATTGTTTTTTAACACAATTTCCATTAACGCTGAAATTAAATAAAAATCCTTATTAATAAATTTACCGTAATTCACTAGTGCTTATTCAAACATTTTCATTCCTTCTATGTGTGGGATGGAAGTAAATAAGTCTACTATATCCATTGTAATAAAAATCATCCTCTCCTCATTTAATATTTCTTAATAAATCCCATGAGTCCTTAACAACTCCTTGTCCACTCATTGCCATTTTCTTTAGTTTGTTATCTAAAAACTTGGCCAAAGGGGCAATAATTGACCCCTCAGAGGCAACAATTGGTCTCAATGGTGGATTTTGAACACTTTTGTGGACTTTTGGGATTCCAAATATGGTGGGGGTAGTAGGCTTGTCTACATGTAAAAAGTTGTAAGTATTTACATCAATGGTGCCTTCCAACAATCATTCAATACTAGCTTTACTTTTTTGTTCACTATATTAATTTCATTTATGGAAACTCTTCTATATTTTGAAGTGTCTTCTAGAATATCCATCATCTTTGCTTCATAGGTTAAACTATCCATGAGTAAAGCACCCCCACCCTTATTTAGCCTCATAACCCTCACTGTTTTGTCCTGACTCAATTCCTTTAATAGTATATTTTCTTCTCTAGAAAGGTTGAAACCAATTTTGTGTTTGTTGATTTCAGCCCTTAATTCTTTTTTTCCATCAGGGCCTCAAAATATTTTAACTGAGGGTGTAAGGGTGGGTTAAAAGTGCTTCTCCTTTTTAGTTCCATGTCCATTTTTGGATTCAATTCCTGACCAAAAAAGAGTTCCATTTTGCATCTGAAGAACTCTGTTTGCAGACAAAAATGCTTGTTATTCATCTGTAAAAGCATTAATGCGTATGTACTGAGGCCTGAAGGGGTATTTTTAAGTGTTTTTTATTTTTTATGAAGTGGAGTGAATATTAAACATATTTTATCATGCTAAGAGGTTTTTGTGGGCTTTTTCCAAGTGCTTTGATGATATTCGGGTTCATTTTTATTGTGTAAGCACTATAGCCCAGTTCATTTGGTGTTTAGGTATATGTACCGAGCAGAGATCCTACTTAGTGGAATATAATGGTATAGAATACAAGAGAAACCACATGCATCTTCTTCCTGTATCAGAAATGATATTGCAGCATTGTACCTGTGCTACAGACTCTAGATCTTAGAGCAACCTTGACAATGTTCATACCAAAGAAAATGTCTCAGTATCCATTTCCGTTATTGATGTGTCAGATGTTCCCAAAGTTGAACATTCCTTGAAGACAGACCCATTACAAGATCCAATTTTGACTTTCATATTTCAGTCAGGTCATATTTCTAGACCTACTGTAAAATACACAGCAATCTGGAAATGATTGTTTTATATGTATCTGATTTTGTATGATTGCATGCCAAAAATTAGTTCTGTATAACTGCATGTCAAAAGATCATTTCTGTATAAGTGCATGTCATTGAATATTGCTATTTGACATATGAGCTATTTCTCAAACAGGGAGGATGTAGAACAGAATGTGTGTATGTATCTTTAAGTAGCATTTCCAGATGTAGGGACATGCATATAAACAGTGAGCACGTGCAGGCAGCAGTGCCATTTTGAGAGAACAGCCAGAGTGTTAATATGTATGAGTGCGGTAGTCAGTCTGTTTATAAGTTTATTTAAGTTTAAGTTACAAAGCCTCATCCTCAATGTATCTGTGTGTAATACAGCTGCTTGAACGGAACACACAACTGTTCATCTCTTTTATCCTGACCAGACAAGCGACAGGTACCTGGCTCAGGCTGCTGCAAGGCAAACCACTTGACCACATTATTAAAATAGATTTTAGAGATCTGATGCATTACAAACCAGAAAGAGAGAGAAAATGTTGAGACATACAGCTGCCAAGTTCAACTTCTTTACTCAAAAATCTGGGACTATGCCAAAAATAATTAAGGACAAATGTTCAAAATCAGGCACGATTTGATAGTTGATTAAAAGGAAATTCTGAATAGGTAGGTACCCATTTTCAGTAAAAGCCAAAGGAAAAAAGCTATAAAGTATTTTAAGAACAATCATTTTACAATCTTCAAAAATTATACAAAAAAATCTACAGTTTAAATAATTAAACCAAATTAGATACAATGTGATAAAATTGGTTAAAACAGATATGACTTATATGACAATGATTTAATATTTGGACAAGTTTTAGCCAGTTTAGAGAAATTAAAGGTATGTCCATACAATACAAACTGGAATTGGAAAATAAAGTATGAGAAAAAAAAACAGTGCAACAGCATATTTAGAAAGAGAGTCGGAGAGAGAAATGGATTGAGTTAGGAAGTGAGTGAAGAAGGGGGAGTAAGGAGGTGTAAGGTATGAATAGGTACTTGTTCATATTGAGGGATATAGCTTATCCTGGGGTTGAGCAAGAACACAGCCAGGTTTTGGCTAGGAAGGCTTTCAGAATGGTTTTAAAGAACTGGAGGGAGGGTATTAACCTAATGGATATAGGTAAATAGTTCCAGGCCTTAGCAATATAGTGTAAGTACAGACCATGCCCAGCAGATTTGAAAGGTTTGTGGACAGAAAGATTTTTGGTCATTGGATCATAACAAATGAGTGGGAACATAGTTGTGTAAAATGGCAATTAGTGATGGATAAGGTGCTGGATAATTTTATAGGAGGTAAGAAGCTGTGTATATGTTAGTTGGTAAGTTAGTTCTAACCAATTTAGGCTTTTTAGTACTAAACAGTGGTGGGTTATCAAAGGGGTATTTGCTGCAAATCTAGCCAGTTTATTATAACATTGTTCAAGTTTTGCTTTTTGTGATGCCTGGACGTTGGTAAAGATGGGAGCACCTTAAAGTGGTAAGGGGAGGAGGTAAAGCAGTGGCAAACAATGTTTTAGTTGCATTTGCGAAAAGGTTTTTGGCTCTATAAAGCCTCCATGGTTTTTGGTTAGTTTATTATGCAATTTTGCATATGCAGGTCAAATTTATGATTATCATCCACTGTCATCTTCTAATAATTTGCTATGAAAAGTGACATCAATGGTTGTTTTATTAGAGAGATGATTTTAAATTTTGTTTTTTCATGAGAGAAGAATTTGGCAGAAAAGAAGTATTTGGGGGGTTTTGTTGGCATGAGTTCTGAGTTACAAAGCTATCTTTTAGTGGCTGTTAAAGCTTCCTGAGTAAATTTTTGGAGATGTGCCAGGATGTCTGATGTGCAAATCAGTATGGAGTTATCTGCGTATTCTATTAGGGAGGCCTGTTCTTTGGATGTGTGGAGGGTGTTAGTGAAAATGTTAAAGAGCAGGGGACCATGGATAGAGCCTTGTGGTACACTGATCATGACTAGGAGGTATGGAGAGAGGGTGGAGTGCCATTTTACTGACCTCTTGGACAAGAAAGCTTTTGAAGTATAAAAGGATGTTCATAGGTTCACAGGCTCATATGAGAGTACTAGGCTATTGTTCCGGAGGCCCTTACAAGCCTAGCCAAGAATTTTGCTCATGTTCCTACAAAGTCAGCACCTGTTTCCCCTGTCCAGCAAGGACATGGGTGGCAGGGGTGTATCTTCTGTTTTCTATCCAGTCATCTGGGTTCCACTTAAAGAGGGCTAGTGAGTACTCTGTTTGACATGGAAAGGGAGTCTATTCCACAGATGGGGGAGTCTTTTGGACACAAATCTATCCTGCCAATAAGTTTTATTAATGTCACAGACCAGGTTGAGGCCTTGTGTGTGGGTTGCACAAGTGGAATTTGAGTTATGGATATGCAGCCACTCCATCAAGGCTGGGTCTGAGATGGCCTAGTATGACAGACACAGGTCACCTCTGAGCAGTCTGTACGAGACTGAGTAGAGGGACAGGGCTTTTAGCCTATCTGTATAGAACAGGTGTTTGAGAACCCGGATTTTCCTGGTCAGGAAACTCTGTGGTCTCTCCAGCTCCTGCATGTGCTTAGCAAGGTACATGTCAAAGGGGGCATTGTATTCAATAATGGGTCTGATAAGGAAGGAGTACAGGGATGTTATGACCTCCTTGTCCCTGGATAAAATACCCTTACTTATGAGGTGGGCCATGTAGAAAGTCTTCCATACAACAGAGGCAACATGGTGGTCAAAAGTCAGGTTGCTATCAACCTGGGTGCCCACGTCCCTCACAACTGATTGTGTGCTTAGTACACTATTATTAATGTGATAATTAGTGGGGATGCCATTTTCCCCAAAGGCGATAATGATGCATTTCGTGGCATTCAGTTGGTGGCCGTGCTTCTAGCACCAGTCATTAGTTAGGGTAAGGCCCTCTAGGAGGATGTTCACATCTCTAGGGGAATTTATGACAGTGCCCAGCTTGCAGTCATCTACAAACTTGGTCAGCTACAGACCACTGGTTTTGGCTTCCACCATAGAAAAGTATATCCCAAACAGCAGAGGTCCCAATAACGATCCTTGGGGTATGCCACTTGTTACAGGTCTACTGCTAGAGATGGCTTCCCCTTTTTTAACTGAGTGGGTTCTATCAGTGAGCCAGTTAGCTCAGATGCACTGAGATAGACCCAGTGAGGACATTTGAAGTAGAAATTTGCTGTGAGAAACTGTGTCAAAGGCTTTAAAGAAATCTAAAAATAAGGAGGAGACTAGTCTGCATTTGTCACTAGCTTTATTGACAGTATCTACAATTGTTAGAAATTCAGTGTTATTACTATGGGAGGGAAGGTAGCCATGTTGTGTGGGGGATAGATTTTACATCAACATGCATTTTTTGAAGGATATAAAGTATGGTAATCTCAAACAACTGGCATTACTGACTGACTGGAATCCTCAATGATTTATCAGAAAATCAAAAATTTAAGGAGGGGGCAGTTGAGACGTATATGGCAAAGAAAGAAGGAAAGAAGGAAATATGGAGGGTGAGAGAAAGAAAAAAAGAGGTAAATGCAGGGGGGTAGAGAGATAGAAAAAAGAAAGACGGAAGGAAGGAAATGCAGAAGAGACAGAGAGAGAAAGAAATGTGGAAAGAGAGAATGAAATGACTTTCATGGTGAAGACTTCAGATTGCATAACTCTGTACTAATGTGTTCTGTTTGATGTGACTTTCCTGGTCACTACATGATACCGCTAGCTCTTTGCGCCCTACTGCTCCAAGCTGTATATCATATAATCCCATAAACGTTTGTCTTCTGCTTTCACTGAAACTATTGAGATCTTGGATATTAAAAATGGACACATTTTTATTACTTCCTTGAGAAAATGTCTTGCCTTAATCATGATTTTTGCGCAGGCCATAATTGGATCAAAGGACTGGCAAAATCTCTAAAATGCACTAAATAGCATCTAGAACACCATGGCTTCCTTGGCTTAATTCATATTTTTCTTACACAGTAATTTACTGTACATTGTATCACACTCACACCCACTGTGATGTCATATGCTTGACCACACCCATTGCATCCAACTGTGGAGATCTGAGAAGGTGTTAATCTTAGTGTCTGTGCGAGTGTGGCTGTATCTGTGTTTATGTCTTTGTGTGTATCTGATGACACCCAGTTTCTCAGATATCCAAGTTTAAGTTGTGAAAGTCCAGAAGCAAAATCAGATATGCAAGTCCAAGCAGTATGGTAGGTAAATGTCATCAATAGGATATCATTCATAAAGTATATTTTTTAACCAAAGTCACATGTTAGGCAAATGAAGGCAGACAGAGTCAGATCTCACTTTCTTAACTACAGAAGGCATCTCATTAAGATCTTGGAACCTTAATCCTCCATTCCAATTGCCAAATCTCCATTAACTTCTTTTTTAGTATATCACTAAGGATTACAGTCAGTCAATGTCAGTTATTAGAATTTCATAGTTCTGCTTGTTCAGAAAATGCATGCCCATGTACCACTTGTTATTCTGTTGACTTTTTAAGGGAATTACAACTGTCTGGCACTTCAGGCTCTGAGCCGTTAACAAATTGCTTCCTGTAGTTAAAAGGATAGTGTTGGAATCCTCTCACCTCTATTTACCTATTGTGTAGGTATGAGCCAGTTACTCATACAGTACTCCTGGGTCACCCTGAAAAGAGACATTCTCTCCAGTGGTTTACTTGAATGAGAAATAGATTAAAATAGCATTTACAATTTGTCTCTCCCCAACCATTGATTTTGTCTTTGCCCAGAATTCTCAAATAAACAAGCTGGGAATTATTTTGATAAGCTCTTTGTACAATGTTGGTATTCTGGCAAATTGTTTGGGATCACAGTCATTAAATTACATCAGGCATCATGAGTTCCAGGCTTTTTGTCCATCAGAAAATGCCTGCTAATGCAACTTTCAAAGTATATAACAGATAGATTTAACACCTGTTCTTGATTTTTGGATCTTTGCCTAGAGGTTGGGAGGGCATAGGGATGCCTTGAGATGCACTGTATGGTTCTCACAGCAGTGGGATGAACTACTGTTCTTGTCATTATTTATATATTTGGTCATTAGTTTTATCACAAAGGAACATTTGAATATAAGCAGGCATATAATTGATTTTAATTGATGGATGAGAGTGGTGTGTGTGTGTGTGTGTGTGTCTGTGTGTGTGTGTGTGTGTGTGTGTGTGTGTGTGTGTGTGTGTGTGTGTGTGTGTATGTGTGCGCATGTGTGTGTGTGTGTGTGTGTGTGTGTGTGTGTGTGTGTGTGTGTGTGTGTGTGTGTGTGTGTGTCCTGCATCCCAGCCTAGTTATGGTGTAAAGGAAGAAATTCATTATAGTAAACAGGAGCTTCATCATATGAACTATGTATTTGGCTGGGAATAAACTGGACAGCATGAAGTCTGTGAGATTAATGTTAAAATATTAACAATTAATGCATTTTAACTGAACTTCTGCTTTACAGTCACACAGTAATGAAATGCACTGTGCTGGGCTACAACAGTTTGTCTGCCACATTTGTTTAGGGTATAAGCTATTAATGAGCTGCTTCCTGTAAAGCAGCTTTTAATTCTCCTAGCCTTCATTTGTCTAATATGAATCAGACCAAGTCACTTCATTAGACAGTGCTCCTGGGCTAGCTGTTAGAAAATGCATTACACACTTGTCTTTTGAATTCCCTTCAGATAGGTAATAGTTAGTGCTTCACTATATGCTTGAGTATGAATCCCAGCAGATCTTTTGTAGTGAAATGGATTATCAGATGAGTTTTCATTAAAGTGTGAGTTTAAAAGGAAGATAAGTTTATGTTGATCATGTTTTCAATGCTAATGTTCTGTTTTATTCATTGTAAGGCTAGCAGTAGTTTTGCTGTGAAAGTTTCAATGAGAGTTTTTAATTAAATCCAAATATTTATGATTATTGTAAAAGTAAAGAATATAATAGTAAGCACATTGACAAGTGAGAGACAAACAAGTAATGGGATACTGGTATGGCTGGGGGGGTGGGGACTGGTCCATTACCATCCCTAGGTCTCAATTTGACCATCATCTGGCTTTGCTCTTATTGTTCAGAAATGCACAAGAGTATTTTGCTTCACATTTATGGCATTTCTTATTATTTTGCTATCTTTGTAACCTATTAAAGGGTAACCCAGGAGCACAGTCTGGTTAACTGATTTGCTGAAAAACACACAGTAGGCAAATGTTAGCAGAAATAATCAAATCCTGTACCCTTAACTACAAAGCATATAGCCATAATCTGTTGTAATTATTGCCAGACCTTCACTCAGGTCTTCATTTTCTGATAATTCACTGAAGGTTAAAAATTGCTAAGGTTTACAATTCAGTCAATAGTGCTATTTATTAGAGTTTCATAATTTTTGTTTACATGTTTAGTAAATGTATGTTAATGAAAAAACTGTTGTTTCGTTAGCTTTTTAAGTAAATTAGAATAGTCTGCCTCATATCTGTCTCCAGTTTTGCAGAATGTCACTTGTTTACTCCTATTTATATCATATCCCTTGTTAACTACTTTTTCTCTGGTAAATTATTGAGGACTACTGTCAGTCAATAATACCAGTCATTACAGTTTCACAGTTTTTATTGTTCAGAGAATGCATGCCATGTTAACATTTTAAGTGATCTGGAACTGTCTGGTACTTGTATTAATAAACTACTTTCTGTAGTCGAAGGTAAATGGTTTGAATCATTCCTCCTCCACTGACATTATTTATGTTGTAGAAGTTAAAAAAGATTTTGTTTGTACTGCATGTACTGGAGCTTTACTCCCCAGGATTCTACTGAAAAGGGACCTTTGGGCCCAGCCAGACCTACCTAGTCAATAAATGTAAACTAAGCACATAAATGTATGACTTTGAGCAAGTCACTTAATCATGTGATGCACCTGGGTTGACTTGATTAATAAATATATATATATATATATATATATATATAACATTTAAAATTTATTCCTTTCTTATTCTTGGTTTTGTCAAAAATTCTTGAGCATAAAAATTGATAGGTATTTTGATCTGTTGCTTGTAAAATCTGTGGCTTTCTGAAAAGCTGTTGCAGAGTTCATCTCTAAATAATGACCAGCATATGAGTTTAAGACTTTTATCCTTCAAAATGTTTGCTAATGCAAAGCTAATGCAAAGACTAGACAAAGAATTTCTTCCACTTACCCATACCACATCTAATCACGAGACCTCATACATCGCTGCACCATTTACTATTCCTATCCCTCTTCACTACTCTACTAAGCATATGACAGCTTCTAATATTTTCTACCCTTGCGTAACCTTCTATGTTAATCCTACCTGAACAAAAAAAAAAAAAAAAGTTTTATCCTTCTACATTATTTGACTTAGTATTGCCTTTCTTGTACATGTTGTATTATTGTATGTTGCCAGTACTTTATTATTGTATCTCTGTACTTACTTAGTATTCAATGCTTATTTAATATGTGTCTTAATACTTCCTATAGTTTGTACATGTTAAAATTGTATTAACTTTATTAATCATTTAGGAGCTTTTCTCCCTGGGCCTCCACTGAAAATGACATTGGTGAACAAATAAACAGAAAAATGGCACTGAATCAAGGTGCACTCGAATTGATAGTTTGCTGAAGATAAAAAGTAAGCGTTTTCATACAGGATAATACCTGTACTTCTTCAGACAAAAGAAAAGACAATCCTTTAAATACAACCTCCCAAGAAGCATCCCAAATTAAATTGTATCACATGGTTAATTAAGTAATTAATGTAATTAATATCTAAAAATGCACCAATATAGGCAAAATATGAATTGAATATGAAAAACCTGTAATAAATATATTCATATTGTACTAAATAAATATATGAATATTTTAGATTAAAATTACTATGTATAAATATATTAGAATATATATATATATATATATATATATATATAAAACATGGGAATGTTAAAAAGGTTATATCAGTAAAAATATAAATATAAACAGGTGTATAAGCAGATGTATAAGCATAAAAATACATGACTGCTAAATGCATATGTAACTGATTCCATCCACTAAAAGCTTAGTTATACCAGTGAAAATTAAATGTCAAAATCCTTTTATCTGATAAGGCTCCTTAGTTTTAGTATACATGCTATGGAGCACATATCATTAATACCAGGGTATCTAAATGCATCACATCTTAACTGCCACAATAGTTTACATCTCTCCAATCGTAAGGAGGTCGGGCCACCCGATACTATTCTTAACTCGGTCAATTACCCTAAATTTAAAAATATGTTCTGGTGAATTAATAATATGTTTGGCAGGGGCATTCTAAACATTCTTGTTCTTAATTGCATATAAATGTTCGGACATCCTGTCTCTAAGTCTCCTGTCTGAATTTCCTATGTAAAAAACATGACACATTTTACACTTAGCCAGGTAGATAATGCCTCGAGTATTACAACTGAATCTACCCCTACAGGAAAATCTCATGTCACTGATCGTAAAGGAAAGCCCTCATCTTCAAGGAATTTATGAGTTACATTAATACCACCTCTGATTTTCTACAATTCACTAGTGACTTTCAAAGGATGACGATTTCTTATTTGGATATTAGCTTGAGTAAGGACAACATCAGACAATTCTATGTGGCCACTATTTTCAGAAAAGAAACATATTCCAATTCTTTTCTGTATTATTCAAGCTCTCACCGTGACCATCAAAAGAAAGCATTTGTCAAAGAGCAGCTGGTCAGAGCTGCCAGGATGATTTCCAGTTTCAATGACTTTTTGGTAGAATGCCAGTTTCTAAAAGATATGTTTATTAAACATGGTTATCCACATTCTTTATTGGAGGATACCCTGATGGAGGTCATTTCCAAGAGGTCAACTGGACATTTTAAAGCCATCCTGAATGATTCTTCATTCAGTGGTGTGGTTGGCTTAGAACATTCTAGTATACATATTAGAAGATCAACTAGCAATGCTGCTACGGATTTTTCAACCATGTTTATTACTCTGTTTTGCAATGAAGCATATGTGATAAAACACATTGTGTACAAGAATTGGGACCTGATATCAGCAGATACTAATGTAAGGGACAATTTACCTAGTAGACCCATGATTATATTTAAGAGGAGTTTAAATCTAAAATCTATTTTGGAGCAGAGGAAACTGATAACACTAGAATAAAAGGCATGTCCAAATGTGAATCATGCCCTTATTGTAAGCATATTAGCACAGGGCTTTCCTTTACGATCAGTGACATGAGATTTTCCTGTAGGGGTAGATTCAATTGTAATACTCGAGGCATTATCTACCTGGCTAAGTGTAAAATGTGTCCTGTTTTTTACATAGGAAATTCAGACAGGAGACTTAGAGACAGGATGTCCGAACATCTATATGCAATTAAGAACAAGAAAGTTGAGAATGCCCCGGCCAAGCATATTATTAATTCACCAAAACATATTTTTGAATTTAGGGTAATCGACCGAGTTAACAATAGTATCAGGGGTGGCCCAACCTCCCTATGATTGGACAGATGTGAACTATTGTGGCAGTTAAGATTTGATGCATTTAGATACCCTGGTATTAATGAAATGTGCTCTATAGCATGTATACTAAAACTAAGGAGCCTTATCAGATAAAATGATTTTGACATTTAATTTTCACTGGTATAACTAAGCTTTTAGTGGATGGAATCAATTACATATGCATTTAGCAGTCATGTATTTTTATGCTTATACATCTGCTTATACACCTGTTTATATTTATATTTTTACTGCTATAACCTTTTTAACATTCCCAAGTTTTTATATATATATATTCTTATATATTTATACATAGTGATTTTAAACTAAAATATTCATAAATTTATTTAGTACAATATTAATATATTTATTACAGGTTTTTCATATTCAATTCATATTTTGCATATATTGGTGCATTTTAAGACATTAATTACATGACTGGGCATGCCTTCACTGAAGGTTGGGCATCCGGCTGGCAACTCGGCACCATAAAAATCTACTGCCAATCATTAGCGGACCGGAGTTCTGCTGTGGCGACCCCTAACAGGGAAAAGATGAAAAAACAAACAACAATTATATTAATTACTTAATTAACCATGTGATACAATTTAATTTAGGATGCATCTTGGGAGGATGTATTTAAAGGATGTTCCTTCGTATTGTCTTTTCGTTTGTCTGAAGAAGTACAGGTATTATCCTGTATGAAAGCACTTACTTTTTATCTGCAATAAACTATCAATTCGAGTGCACCTTGGTTCAATGCCATTTTTCTGTTTATTTCTCAGTTTGTTCTCGTTTTTTCAGTATATTGGTAAACAAATGTTAAATAAAAAAATAAATATTCTAGCAACCTGCTAAGTATATCAAGAACTACAATAAGTCTGTTCTTGGTTTATTTTTTTTTTTGTTTCTTATCCTTGAGCTAAGAAGCTGTGAGGACAAAGGGGAGATGCACTGTACAGTTCTGTCATCAGCACAGTGAGATACATTTCTGGGCATCACTTAGGTATTTATTCATTCACTTCATCTCATGCAATATCTGAGGTATACATCATGAACTATGTGTGTATTATTTAACTGTGAATGAACTGGACAGTAAGAAGTCTATAAATTTAATAATATTCTAACTATGAATGCATTTTTATTTTTTGCAGTCACTCAGGTGTGAAATGCAGAGTACAACAGTTTGTCTGGCACATACAGCAAATGTGTAAGGGTAGGAGATACTAATGAGCTGCTTCCTGTAGTACAGGGTTTGATTCTGTCAGCCTTCATCTTGTCTTCAGCATGACTCTGAACAAGTCGCTTCACCAGGAAGTACCCCAGGGCTGCTTCTGCAAAGGGACATTTGTTTCCAAGGCTATTTGCAAATGCTTTACACATTTGCCTTTTCAATTCTTCCACCCTTCACAGAGCCATTAATTAGTTTTTCATTATATGATATTTGATTACAAATCCCAGTGGGTCTGAAGTAGTTTAATGGATTACCAGATGCATTTTTGATAAATGAGAGGGATGAGGAGGGTTCCTTAGTGATATGTCAGTAGTTGTAACACCGAGTGCTGACACACCAAAAATGAAATGGCAGAAGAATAGTGAATCTTGAACATCTCTCTTTCCCTTTAAATTTCATATATGCAGGGGGAAAGCCCCATACTACCACTCCCTGAACTTCTATATAATAACTCTAAGATTGCCATACCTCAGAGAAAAGGGAATATTCTGAAAAATTTTCATCTTGGGATTAGTATATGTAAATCTGTTTTTTGGTTTTTTTTTGGCTTTTTGGCCATTCAGTCTCAGCATTTTGGGACTCTCTATAGCAATTACCGAAGAGGAGTGTACTGTTGCTTTTGCTGAGTTTGTTTTCAATATTAAATTATTTCGTTAGCGGACCGGAGTTCCACTGTGGCGACCCCTAACAGGGAAAAGACGAAAAAACAAACAACAATTACATTAATTACTTAATTAACTATGTGATACAATTTAATTTGGGATGCATCTTGAGAGGATGTATTTAAAGGATGTTCCTTCATATTGTCTTTTCTTTTGTCTGAAGAAGTACAGGTATTATCCTGTATGAAAGCACTTACTTTTTATCTGCAATAAACTATCAATTCGAGTGCACCTTGGTTCAATCCCATTTTTCTGTTTATTTCTCAGTTTGTTCTCATTTTTTCAGTATATCGGTAAACAAATGTTAAATAAATAAATAAATATTCTAGCAACCTGCTAAGTATATCAAGAACTACAATAAGTCTGTTCTTGGTTTATTTATTTTTTTGTTTCTTATCCTTGAGCTAAGAAGCTGTGAGGACAAAGGGGAGATGCACTGTACGGTTCTGTCATCAGAACAGTGAGATACATTTCTGGGCATCACTTAGGTATTTATTCATTCACTTCATCTCATGCAATATCTGAGGTATACATCATGAACTATGTGTATTATTTAACTGTGAATGAACTGGACAGAAAGAATTCTATAAATTTAATAATATTCTAACTATGAATGTATTTTTATTTTTTGCAGTCACTCGGGTGTGAAATGCAGTGTACAACAGTTTGTCCGGCACTTACAGCAAATGAGTGAGGATAGGAGATACTAATGAGCTGCTTCCTGTAGTACAGGGTTTGATTCTGTCAGCCTTCATTTTGTCTTCAGCATGACTCTGAACAAGTCACTTCACCAGGAAGTACCCCAGGGCTGCTTCTGAAAAGGGACATTTGTTTCCAAGGCTATTTGCAAATGCTTTACATTTGCCTTTTCAATTCTTCCACCCTTCACAGAGCCATTAATTAGTTTTTCATTATATGATATTTGATTACAAATCCCAGTGGGTCTGAAGTAGTTTAATGGATTACCAGATGCATTTTTGATAAATGAGAGGGATGAGGAGGGTTCCTTAGTGATATGTCAGTAGTCGTAACACCGAGTGCTGACACACCAAAAATGAAATGGCAGAAGAATAGTGAATCTTGAACATCTCTCTTTCCCTTTAAATTTCATATATGCAGGGGGAAAGCCACATACTACCACTCCCTGAACTTCTACATACTAACTCTGAGATTGCCATACCTCAGAGAAAAGGGAATATTCTGAAAAATTTTCATCTTGGGATTAGTATATGTAAATCTGTTTTTTGTTTTTTTTTTGGCTTTTTGGCCATTCAGTCTCAGCATTTTGGGACTCTCTATAGCAATTACCAAAGAGGAGTGTACTGTTGCTTTTGCTGAGTTTGTTTTCAATATTAAATTATTTCGTTAGTGGACCGGAGTTCCACTGAGGCGACCCCTAACCGGGAAAAGCTGAAAGAAGAAGAAGATTAAATTATTTTGTTTAGCAAATTGCTGGGAATGTTTTTGATGTAAAATTTAAAATAGCTAAATTCAGTACACTGATCAGTGCAAAAGAGGCACAGCCAGGAGTGGCCTTAGGTCAACTCGTGCCCTAGGCAAAAGGGCTCCATGGCGCCCCCCACCATACTACCTGGTGCCCCCATCCTTGTCTTCCTACACCAAATAAATACTGGAAAAGCACCTCTGCTAGAGTGGTGCCCTAGGCGGCCGCCTAGTTGGCCTATGCCTAAGGCCGGCTATGGGCACAGCTTTCTATTCTTGAATTTATTATATGATTTTTTTATTGTCTTTTTAGAAAGGCACATACATCTTTGTGCTATTCTCCCTCTGTGTTGTATTGTTAGCTACCAACTTGATTTGTTATACTGTAGCATATTAATGCTTCAGCAAAACAAATTTTATTTTTCTCTGTGTTGTCCGTATTGCCATAATATGTAACATATGTAAATACATTATTTATTCTTTTTTTTTCACAGGGAAATATAAGAACATGATCATTGATGTTTAACAATGAATTGTGGGTAAATTATTACATTTTATACTTTGTTTTTTTTTTTATCTTTAGATGTCCTACATGTTCCCCACTAGCTAGCTATTGTGCCCCTATTGTACTCCAGCAAGAAAACCTGGGGCAGCCACTGGCCATACCCCCAGACAGAGCAGGGTGCAAATAGCAGCTGTGCCATCTACCTAATGGTTCCAACCACTGGAATATTCCAGCTAATCTTAAGTGCCAAGATAATGCCATGTACCTTGCTCTCTGATTCTTGAAGAAAACAATCCATAACCACTTTTTTGTTCATAGGTTCATACTAGGCTATCTGCCCTAGGGCATTTAAAAGCCTAGCCCGAGTGTGTGTGGCTTTCACCACCACTTAGGATGAGAATACTATACCCATTAGTTTGCTGTGCCTCTGTCCAGCAGTGATACAGAGATGATTCCCGGGGTAAACCTACGATCTCCCATCCACTCGTCAAGATTTCTCTTGAACAGAGTCAGTGAGGGGCTCTGCCTCACATAGACTGGGATTCTGTTCCATAGTGTAGGGAGTCTCTGGGTGATGAATCTGTCCCTCCAGCACGTCCTATTTATATCCGTGTTGAGGTTTAAGTCTCTTGCTCTCGTGGCTCTGGTGGATTTGGATTTTTTGAGGTGGAGCATGTCCATTAATTCCGGGTTGGACATGGCCTTGTATGTCAGGCACAGATCAACTCTGAGCAGACGATATGCGACTGAATAGAGCTGGAGTTTCTTCAGTCGGGCATCGTATGACATATGTTTGAGCCCCTTTATCCTTTTGGTGAGGAACTTTTGGGGTCTTTCCAACTGCTGCAGGTGTCGGGTAAGGTACATTCCGAATGGGGCGTTGTACTCAATCATTGGTCTGATAAGTGAAGAGTACAGGGGTACAATGACCTCTCCTGATCTGGATGTGAATCCCTTCATGATCAGGTGGGCAATGTAGAAGGTCTTCCTAACCACTTTGGCAATGTGAGTGTCAAAAGAGAGGTTACTGTCAACTTGGGTCCCCAGGTCCCTGATAACGTCTTCCGTGTTTAATGGATTACCACCTATGTGGTAATTAGGGGTTACCTTGTTTTTCCCAAAGGGTATGACTATACATTTTTTGGCATTTAGCTTAAAGCCATGGCTCTGGCACCAGTTATCCATTTCTATGAGACCTTTCTGGAGGATGTCTGTGCCTGATGGAGTGTCAATTATGGTGCCCAGTTTGCAGTCATCTGCAAATTTTGTCAGCCACAATCCCCCTATGTTTGCCTGCACTTCAGAAAAATAAATGCCGAACAAGAGGGGGCCCAAGACTGAGCTCGTGACCAGTTTAGAGTCTGACATGGCACCAGCAACTCTAACCCTGTATGTTCTGTCCTTGAGCCAGTTTGCAACCCATCTTGTGACATATGGGTTTACATCTAAGCTGGTGAGCTTTTCTATGATGCCCAAGTGGAGTATTGTGTCGAACGCTTTTGCTAGGTCAAGGTAGGCTGTGTGAACTGCCTTACCCTCATCAATGGCCTTAGTGACTGTTTCGAAAAAGTCGACCAAGTTCAAGAGGCAGGATCTGCCCTTGACAAAGCCAAATTGGGTAGGATCCAGTGTCTGTAGGTCCCCAATGTCTTTATTTATGAGTTCCATTATGATCCTCTCCATAGCTTTGCAGACAAGGCTCGTCAAGCTTATGGGGCGGTAATTTCCAGGGTCCGTAGAAGCACCGCCTTTGTGGAGTGGGACCACAGTTGCCGTCGCCATTCTTTGGGCACGTATCCTGTAGTAAGGCTAAGATTAAACAGCAGCCTTATGTGTGGGTTTAGTTCCTCATTGAGTTCGTAGCACACAGCCGGGGACACCGTCCGGTCCCATTGATGCTGTGTTTTTTGCTTTAGAGAGAGCAGCTCTCACCTGGGCATCTGAGATGTTTGGGAGGCTAGACTCTGGTGGGATAGATATTTCTCCTTTTGGGGGGGAGGTAGGGGAGAAATTTGCACTGAACCTGTCTGCCAGTATGTTGGCAATGTCTGTGGGTTCAGTGATTTTTTTATCATTTTGGACTAATTCTGAGCATATCTGGGAGTTTCCACCCAGGTTTCTAACATAGCTAAAGAAGGCTTTATGATTGTCTTTTGTGTCATTAGCGATTTTTCTCTCAAAGTTGGCCTTGGATGATTTCATGAGTGATCGTAGTTTTTGCTAGTATTGATCAGAGATGCCTTCCCATTTAGGGATTTTGCTCTGTCATGTAGTAGCTTTCTCCTCTTGTTGTAGAGTTTGTTTATGGCTGGAGTCCACCAGACCGGGCGCCTGCCTTTGGTGGAAAGGGTCTTGATTTTATTAGGGATTGCTTGATCCATACATTCCTGGAGGTGCTCGTAGAAGGCATTTGTAAGGGTTTCAGCAGCGTGGGTTGTGGTTTCCACTGGCTCGGGGCCTTGAAGGATACCACTCCAGTCTTAAGAAGTGTGAAGTTTGCTTTTGAGAAGTTCTTCACTGTGGTCTTTTGCTGGGGTGGGGGCGGGATGTGGATCTCCAGTGAGATTAATTTATGGTCTGATCTCACCAATGAGGGATATACTTCCGGTGTGGAGCATTTTGTCCCCATGTTTGTGATGATCAGGTCTAGTATATTTTCTCCTCTTGTGGGAATGGTGACTAGTTGTTCCATAGCATTTGAGTTTATGAACTCAAGGAACCTTTGGGCTAGGGTATTGGGGCTTGAGTAATGTTCCCAGTCTATGTTTGGGTAGTTGAAGTCACCCAATATGATGGTGTTTGGAGAGACATTCATACTCCCCAGTGTCTTCAGGAAGGCTGTGTGGGTTTCCTGAGTTTGAGAAGGTGGTCTGTAGCATGTTACAAACTGTAGGGCAGTTTTACCTATGGTTAATTGCACCTGGATGGTCTCCGATGCTTCGTGCATTGCCACTAACCTGTAGGTGTGGGTATCCTTTATGAATATGGATACTCCCCCTCCTTTTGTGGTTCGGTCCGGATTTTGGGGCCGGAACGCATGATATGAGGTATAACCTGATAGTGCTGGGGTGCTCTCAGGAGCCTTGAACCAGGTTTCAGTCACAGCACAGACATCGATGTTCTCCATACTGAGGAGGGCTTCGAGGGCGTGCATCTTGAGGTTTAGACTTCTGGCATTGAGCAGTATTACCATTAGTTTTTCTCCATTTTTGTTTTCTAGGGCGGTAGGTTTATCATTTGAGCCTTGCCTAAAAAAGGCACTATGGGGGTGGCAAGAGCCTTTGCCAATATCCGAAAGCCCAGGGTGACAGGTGCAAGCCATCCCTTGCAGCAGCGTGGCTTGTCAAGCATGTCATCCCAGGCAGACAGACATTGGATCCCCTTAGAATGACACCAGTAATTAAGACAATTATTAAAGCTGATCATTTTGTCTCTGTATTGTGGCATCATTCTTGTTGAGGGTAGGATACTGCTCAGGGTCAGGGTCATACCGGCCTGGGCTACATAATCTGAGAGCTCCTCTATGTCTCTTTTCATGTAGTCCAGGGAGGTACGTCTCAGGTCGTTCACACCGGCATGGACAATGACTGAGTCATACTTGTACTTGCTGTGGAGTGACCTGAGTGCTTGTGTTATGTGGCGGATTCTAGCGCCTGACAGGCAGCTTACTGTGATCTTTTCCTTGTTCAGTCTGGTGAGTGGGACATCAGTGTGTCTGACTATGGAGTCACCTATAACAAGTGTGTCTGGCATTGTGTTTGGCCTTAAGGTCTGTGACTGTTTAGCACACTGACTTTGAGAACTATGTGTTGCATGTCTTATGTCTTGAGGTGGCAGTTGCTTGGGTGTCTGCTTTGGAGGCCTCTGTAGTTTTGGTAGATTTTGATCAGTGCCTCCGAGTATGTCTTTGTGTGTTTATGTGTTTGTTTTGCAGTTGTGATAGTTCTATGTGAAACTGGGTTTGTGGTGTGCGTGGTTTCCTTCTCCTCCTGTCTGGTCTTGCCAGTCCTGAGTTGAAAGAGCTCAGCCTCCAGTTTGGCTATATAGTTGCATCTCTCACATGTATTTGTGTTTTGTGGGAGAAGGAGTGGGTTGTCTGTGTACATGAGGCAATTGTAACATTTCCTCAACATGCCCAGATTCACCAGCTGAACAGGAGAGGACGCTAGCAACTGGCCCTTCGACATGCTAGAAAAAGTGAAAAGGTTTGCTGTGTAACTGAGTCAGAAGGGACCTATAGGGAAATGGGTACTCAAGGGGATTCTAGGCTAATGTAGTACTTTGTTTAGTATACAAGTACTTTACCTATATAAAAATGCTTTAGGAGCAAGTGCTGAGCTTTTGAGATAGAGAATAGACTATTTAGATTGCAAGTAGAGAAGTTCTAAGGGAAAAATTGAAGAGCAGACTTTACGGAGCCAGAAATAGTTTAACCGGCGCTGCCCAATGGTGCTCTATGGGCAACTCCGCGCTAAATCACGCAAAAGCGCGCTAAAGTGGGCTTTATAGCAGGGGGTTGAAAAGAGCTAGGAATTGACCCAAAATGGCCAATAGACTACAAGTTTCTGGCTGGAACCACTGCTCTAGGGACAAATAGGCTGCTCAGTGCTCCCCACTCCCACTGGTGAACAAAGAAGTTTCCCTTTATCCAAATAAGGATATGGAATAGCACAGGAACCAAACCAAAGCCCAGAGATCAGCAAACTCTGAAGACTGGACTATTCTAGTTCAGTAAGGCGGGAAAACAAGATTTTTTTTTTTTTGCAGAAAACAGAGGAAAACAGACAGTAAATGCTATAAATGCTTTTAAACGGCTAGCACACTTGAGTGTGTTAGCCTACAGGTAAAATTAAGCAACAAATAACTTTTTTAAAAGTGCAAAACAGTTAATCAACACAAAAACAGTTTAAATAGAATGCACAGCTGTATAAACAGGCGAAAATGCAGTCGCTAAGCAGTAAATAATCAAAAAGCCAGAAAAAAATACTTAAATCAGGAAAAAGTCACTCTTTTGCTCTCTGCTGCTTGTAGAACTCTGCAGGACACCACAAGGAGCTGTGCTGAGTTGAATACAAGCGAAAAAGCGCGCTAAAGCGGGCTTTATTACAGGGGGCTGAAAAGAGCTAGGAAATGACCCAAAATGGCCAATAGACTACAAGTTTCTGGCTGGAACCACTCCTCTAGGGACAAATAGGCCACTCAGTGATCCCCACTCCCACTGGTGAACAAAGACGCTTCCTTTTATCCAAATAAGGATATGGAATAGCACAGGAACCAAGACAAAGCCCAGAGATCAGCAAACTCTGAAGACTGGACTATTCTAGTTCAGTAAGGCGGGAAAACAAGATTATTTATTTATTTATTTATTTTTTTTTTCTTTTTTGCAGAAAACAGAGTAAAAACAGACAGTAAATGCTATAAATGCTTTTAAGCAGCTAGCGCACTTGAGTGCGTTAGCCTACAGGTAAAATTAAGCAACAACTAACTTTTTAAAAGTGCAAAACAGTTAATCAACACAAAAACAGTTTAAATAGAATGCAGAGCTGTATAAACAGGCTAAAATGCAGTCGCTAAGCAGTAAATAATCAAAAAGCCAGAAAAAAATACTTAAATCAGTTATAGCAAATACAGTTATAACAAATGCTCTGAAATATACTGTATATTTCCAAAATGTTTGAGAAGGACAGTCAGAACACAAGAAGGTTCAGGCGAAAGAGAAAAAAAAAAAAAGTTTTGTTTTACTTTTTGAAAGGGAAAAAGGAGGAACAGAAGGCCTTATCAAATGTTCTCTCTGTATTAAGCAGAATGAGCTAATGACACTAGACTGGGAGGTGTGTCACAGTAGGGGCGGGCAACTGCAAAGCCACCAAGTAGCCTGCAAGACAGCAAGCACTACAGAGACAAATGAAAGTTTTTAAACAGATAAGGATTTGTGAAGATACTGAATAGACAAAGTGCTTTATATGTATTAAATTGTAAAAACAGTAATCTGTAAAAATAATCAAAAAAATCAAGATACTTATATTTTGCAGCTCAGTTGCAGTCAACAACCTCTCTAGTCTGCACTGTGTGCAAAAGACAGAAACTTTTTTTTTTTTTTTTTACAAGAACACAAAAGAACCAGCCCCCACTAGCCAAGAGATAATTACACAGAGGAGGTGTTTCAGTTTACACAATAGCCTACAAGACAGCAAGCACTACAGAGATAAATGAAAGTTTTTAAACAGATAAGGATTTGTGAAGATAATGAATAGACAAAGTGCTTTATATATATATTAAATTGTAAAAACAGTAATCTGTAAAAATAATCAAAAAAATCAAGATACTTATATTTTGTAGCTCAGTTGCAGTCAACAACCTCTCTAGTCTGCACTGTGTGCAAAAGACAGAAACTTTTTTTTTTTTTTACAAGAACACAAAAGAACCAGCCCCACTAGCCAAGAGATAATTACACAGAGGAGATGTTTCAGTTTACACAATAGCCTACAAGACAGCAAGCACTACAGAGACAAATGAAAGTTTTAAACAGATAAGGATTTGTGAAGATACTGAATAGACAAAGTGCTTTATATATATTAAATTGTAAAAACAGTAATCTGTAAAAATAATCAAAAAAAATCAAGATACTTATATTTTGTAGCTCAGTTGCAGTCAACAACCTCTCTAGTCTGCACTGTGTGCAAAAGACAGAAACTTTTTTTTTTTTTTTTTACAAGAACACAAAAGAACCAGCCCCCACTAGCCAAGAGATAATTACACAGAGGAGATGTTTCAGTTTACACAATAGCCTTCAAGACAGCAAGCACTAACAGAGACAAATGAAAGTTTTTAAACAGATAAGGATTTGTGAAGATACTGAATAGACAAAGTGCTTTATATATATTAAATTGTAAAAACAGTAATCTGTAAAAATAATAAAAAAATCAAGATACTTATATTTTGTAGCTCAGTTGCAGTCGACAACCTCTCTAGTCTACAAAAACTGGTCCAGAATGCACTTTATGGTTCCACGCAAAACAGCAGGACTGCTGAGCTACATATTCAGGAGATGTGACTTTTGCTTTACTGCACCATTCTGAGCTTTTGCTTACAGTACTACAGTTAAGGATCCTTTTGGTACTAACTCTCCTATTCGACACAAATGACTGCTGAATGATATACCTTCTGCACATATGTGGTTATTTTGACATGTGCGTAGGACAGATGTGAATGAAACTTGTAAAGGATAGATGGCCTGTGAAATCTATATGAGAAGTACACTATGCTGCTCATGTTGATTCTGGTCATGATTTACATTTATGTATCCTCTGCACATTTCTGTTATGTTTGTGATGTGATGAAATTTGTATGGCACAAATATAACAGAAATGTGCAGAAAATGCATATATGTAAACATTATTAGAATCAACATGAGCAGCGCAGTGACTTAGTAGTATGGTCTTTGCCTTCCAATTTTGTGGAATGGAGTTCAAGACTGACTCACATTCAGTTCTGCTCTGGCAGTTAGTGCAGAGAATTAGGGCTGCAAGCTGTCAGTAAACTGTTTCCAGTAGTCTAGGTTTTGATTCCCTGAAATGTACATGACACAGACATGAGAAAATGTACATGGCACAGACCTGGTTAAAATGTACATGACACAGAGATGAGAAAATTTACATATACAGAAATGTACATGACACAGACCTGATGAAAATGTACATGACACAAACCTGAGTAAAATGTACATGACACAGACATGAGTAAAATATGCAAGGGACAACCATTTTAATGAAATATGCATGGACTTATGTGGGTAACATTAATGAGGGCATTTATGGGTAAATGTGCATGAGACAACCCCCACCACTGGACTAGTAATCAATCACCACTGGACCAGTAATCAAGGAGCCTCTGTCCTCAACACTGATAACAGTGGGGGACATACACTGAGAGGATGACAAGGTACACACACAGTATTTCCAGATGCAGCATTCTGCATCAAGTGCAATTTCTCTTAATAGCACACAGAGACCACAGTCAGTCTGGGGCTGGTTTCTCCCTCTTTCTCCAGATCCCCAGTAAGACTCCCCACTGGCACAGCTATAGAGTTGAGATCTCAGCTGAGTGGCCAGGCCAAGACCTCCAGCACCCTCTCTGTCCAACCAGTGCTTCATGTCCCTGCCAAAGTAGCTAACACACACTCTTTGAGGTTTGATTTATATACACGCACAAAGACACACACACACACACACACACACACACACACACACACACACACGGGAAAGGCTGGCACAGGTTGACTAGCTATGCCCCCTTTTGCCCAGACTATAATGTAGTTATCACTGCCACCAGCCGACTCCTTATGAACTACTTTAAGGTCCTCAACAAAGGGTTTCCAATCTTACTGTGTAATATTACTATTAATACAAATGGTAGTCTGACCAAGAGCAAGGCTATTAGGAGTGGCCTAAACAGTGTCACCAAATAAATATGGAAGTACTTTCAGAACTTAAATATCTCTACACAAATCATTCACAATGAAATGTTTAAATATATTTAATAATAAATAATAAAAGAACAAGACAAAACTAAATATATATTCACAGTGGCATCAGAGTTCAAAACCACAGGAAATATTTAAAACAACATTGCAGAACAGTCTCAAATCAATAAATAAAAATATCTAAACTAAGCTTTGCTATATTCCTGACTATATCTAAGAGAGTTACTATACCCTACAAACTTACTTACAGAGCAAGGCAGATGTGGTGAATGGATCTTCTAGGTGTTATCAGGTCAAAGACAGAATATCTCTCTAAAACAGTTATCAGATTAATATCTCAAATATTACTGCTGGGATAACTTGCAGAATTACATAATTTCTTGTCATCTGACTCCTAGTTTCCAGGCCTAAAACAACCATTGATGGCAGCTAGTAGCATTTAGCATCTACCTGTAAAAATACATAGACAAGGGCTTTTCCTCAGATCTTTGGCAGATGCGGAAAGTCATAAAACAATAAAACACGACAATACAGAAAGTTCTCTAGTTTTAGACATTGTGTCTTCTTACTGCATTGAAACTGAAAGATATAATTTTTTATTGTGTAGCCATAAAGTAATTTAATTTCAGCTATTTTTCTAAAATTGACTAAACTAAGGTTAACCTCCTGTATCCCAGTTTCCACTGTTAAAATATGTACAATTAAGCAGCTACAATAGTGCATGTACACTTCTCTTTTTTTCCAGTAGGGTACACTGTGGTTTCATTTCAAACAGCACTTTGCAAATACCTTCAAGCAGTTTGATATATACATGACATACAGTTCTAATACATTTGTAACACAAGCACTTTGCATATACCTTCAAACAGTTTGATATATACATGACATATAGTTCTAATACAGTTGTAACACAAGCACCTTATATACATCATGCTGATATTCACAAATGACATATAATTACTTACAGAATTCCAGACAGCTGGGCTGGCAGTATCTCCCTTTGTCACACAGGCATAGTAAAACATTCATAGAATACATGTGGATGACATGCATGATATAGAAATGTGCATGAAATGTGCATGGGACATAGGACTGATGTTCTTTGAAAACGGATAGAAATACAAATAAGTGAAACATTGACAAAAATGTGCAAGAGGCAGAGTTATAGATGAAATGTACAGAAAACAGGTGAAGATGAATGAACAAGGTACAGCCAAGTAATTATCAGAGAGGTGAGTCGCAAACCAAATCCAATGGCTATTAGTAGTACCAGCCTTAATGGACAGAGGAACACAGAGCCCATGTACAGGTGCCATGGATTTCCTCTGATCCCACTTTTCTAATTTGCATCTGACAGCAGGCAAGCTGGTTCACATACAAGTCTGTCTGCAAACCAAATATATTCTAAATACATTTACTTATTTATGATGCTAGTGTGCCGACACTCACGTGATCTACTGAACTCCTTTACAGCATTAGTTGAGTAATAATAAGAGTGTACACCTCAGCAAGAGAAATTCAACAGCGATTTAAAGGTTTTATTGTAGGGTCAAATCAAGCAAATTTATCCATTTGAAATAGCTATACCAGATTCATATGAACAAAACAGTTAAAGCCCTGATAAGGTTCTGCAATGCTCCCAGTCATGGCTTTTCTCATCCTGGCATCAGGAAGGGTTCTTAAGTAGTTCTGTGTTTGTCATAAGCTGACAAACTACTGTGTCTGAAAAGCTAAAGATGAGGTGGGCAATGTGATGCAATACAGGCAAGTGAATGGCTTGGCTACCCCTGGCTGAATGTAAACTGAATGCGAGTGGAACTCATTGAGTTACTTCCATATGATGCAACTTATAGATTGCTGTTTTCTGATGAAAATCACCGTCACCAAGGTTTCTGTTAGTGCACTGGCAGTAACTCAACGTTTGTGGATTTTTCAGTTTTCTCTGTAATTGCACAACTCTGAAGTTAGTACATGCAATGGAGGGCTGAGGGGTCATGCTTTTTTATTTGGCTTTAGCTTTGACCAGAGGTTACTTGAATAATAACATCTTTGAAAATATACTGTGACATTATCTCCAGGAGACATTCATGAAGTAACACATGCAACTGAAAAAAAAATGAAAGGAAGAAAAAGTGTTTCCGATCAGCATGGAGCATTATTGCATATTTCTGCACATTTCTTAAAAAAAAGGAAAAAAAAAAACAAAGACAGGTTATTTGTCACCTTCCATCAAGAGCTTAAAAAGTACTTAAAAATAAAAAGCCCATGAAGAACAAAATTCTACCTCAACCCAAAGAGCCATTTTTAGTTGTAAATTCTGAGTTGCGTTTTAGCATGTAACGAATAAAACATGCCTCATGTTTCTTGGTTCTCTGACTATATTCTAGTCTAAGTATTTTTGCGCAGTCTACATTCTGCCCCTGTTCACTTGGGTTTTTAACATGATCTTTGATTTCTAACAAAATTCCAAAGGCATGGCTGCAGGTGAATTGGCAATAATAAACTGGTGTTAGGTGTGAATTCAAGTGTGACTGTGCCTTTTACAATGGACTGACATACCATTTTAGAATAGTTCCTGCCTTGCAACCTTGCTAGCAAAGATTCTAGTCTTTTGGCCATAAACTATGCACACTGGCTCAAGAAAGGGACAAAATGTTGGACAGTTGGATGGATGTAGACTGAAGGATAACTGGACAGATGCACAAACACAAAATATTTTACAGCATGCTTACTCTTTTTAAGCAGCTGGACAATCCTTTATTTGTTGTATCTTATACTGCACTTTTAACATTGATATAAGACCACTGTACCTTGCTGCGGTCTCTCTTGTTGCTATAGTACAAGTATCTCATACCTCTGATGTTACAAAAACGTATGCATTTTGTCCTGCAGTCCCTACTAAAAGCACCCCATACATTTAGCATATTAGTTTATTCTGAAATGCACTATATTTTACATATATACAAAAATACAAATCTTTCTTCATACATGCAAATTTGTGGCAATACATTGAACTAAATGCATTGTTTAATTACAGAGTAGCCCCTGACTGAATCAGTGTAACCAGAGATCATATTACAATACATTATGATGGATTTCATTAGAGGTAAAAGTTCAATACTAAATCTTCAGATTAGTTTAAAATAATTGCCTTGATTTCCCAGAATTACCACCATAGGAGCTGGGCTAAAACTTAACACAATGAAACTGGCAATTAGCATAAGAAGCTGTTTCCTGATTATTGAAGTTTCAAGGACCTGCTGTCACAGGAGGTATTTCCTTGTTTAGTCTGCAAGAGCAAAGAGCTTTTGTATGGTTGATGGGCCCTGCGCTATAAGGACTGAGAATTAAACAGTACCCAGAAGAATGTTACATAATCTGTAAATGTCACAATAATTTCCCTGCTGTGTACCTTGAATGCATTAATCCTTGGCTGGCAAGCGAAATGAAATCACTCTATGGGAAGCAAAATACCCTTGTTGGATGCCATACAAAATCTATCTATAACCACCAGAATAGATCAATATATTTATTGTTTAGCAAACAGATGAGCCAAGTAAACAAAGGGGTGGGTGTTTTCAGAGGTTATCAATAAGCAATGTGAAACATAAGAACTACATAAAGGATATACTACAGACATAAAGAATAAAACAATGACTCATATATGTATATTTATCTAGCAGAATAGTACCGTGTGTGGCAAACATGCATCAGAAAAAAAAATACATGTTGCATAGGTGTTTTGCTGCAGTAATTAGATCCGAGGAGAGTAAATGAAGAACATTTTAAGACTCAAGAAGAATAACTAAACAAAGAAGTGAAAATACGTGTTTCAAGAAAATAAGGGAAAGGCAGCTTTATATGTACAGTAGAAAGATGCACAGTGAGCACTGAGTCAGAAGAGAGGGAGAGGGAGATATATCTATATATCTATGTCTGTATATCTATATCTATAGCTATCTATATATATATATATATATATATATATATATATATATATATATATATATATATATAATGTGTGTATAAAGCATGTAGGGAAAAAGGGAGAGAGGGAGTAAAATATAGGACATAGATAATCTAGTGGCATTGATTTAATAACATATGGTCCTTTACCTGTACAGCAGGAAAAATTGCATAATATGTGTTCATGTATCTTCCTTAACTTTCTTGGGTGGTGTAAGCCAGGGAACCTTGTTGGCTAGGCTTACTTAGGCCCATGGGCTGATAGCCTAGTACCTACCTATGAACCTCCAAGCTTCCTGTCTTGCTCATTTGTGCTTCAGGAAGTGGCAGTGGTACCTCTGTTAGCAGGGTTTGTTTTAGAAGGACCACACTGCCCCAGGTGGTCCAGGCCCTGAATGTCAGCTGATGGCTTAGCTGAGCATTATGCTCTGACCTATATATACATAAGTCATTTCCCTCTGGAATGTCTTCAAAAGCAGCTTGTGTTAGAGGAGTGGGATGGAGATACATTACAAGTACTGTCACAGAGAACAGTGATTAGTATGTTATATAGAATGGAGATACAAGTACTACCATGGAGAAAGTACAGTTGTGTACACTTACCATAAATGTAGATGTTCGAGTGTATTCACTGTTGCAGTCATTACATTTGGGTTATCCTGCTGGCAGGTTGCCCTCAGTCGGCCTGAATTCCAAAGTCTTGGGTCCTGCGTCAGCCGCTGTTGCCTCTTCCCTGACGTCAGGTCATCAGGGGTATAAAAGATGCAGCCAATGCCATTTTCTTCAGTTTTTCTTGCCGCAGATGTCAGGTGCCCCCAAAAGGGTAGGCTAAAAATATGTAAATAAAACATACATGCACCAAAATAAGCTTTACCTTCATCTATAAGCAAATACACCACCTAGGTTGTATAGATTAGAGAAGTAAAGATAAGTTCCAGCAAAAATAAGGGGGATGGTGGGTGGGTAACCTGGACTGCAACAGTGAATACACTCGAACAACTACATTTATGGTAAGTGTACACAACTGTACTATGTTCTTCGTGTTTCACTGTTGCAGTCATTACATTTGGGTTGAGTCCCAAATCTATGGTTGGGGGGCTGGAGCTAAACAGCATCAGGAGCGGCTATGAGGCCCTGCAGTACTGCAGTGGCAAAGCTTGCCCTGGATTTAGATTAAAGAGGCAGATTGTAATGTTTTGTAAAGGTATGTACTGAACTCCAAGTAGCAGCCTCTAAAATGTCTTTGGTTGGTACTCCCCTGAGAAAAGCTGCAGAAGTGGCTGCAGCTCTGGTTGAATGTGGCCTAATGCCCTTAGGCACTGGCTTGCCATGCTGTGTGTAGCAGAAATAAATGCAGTGACCTATCCACTTTGAAATAGTCTGCTTGGAGATAGCCTTTCCTTGTGATGCTGTGGCATATGCCACTAGTAATTGTTCTGTCTTTCTGAAAACTTTCGTTTTGTCCAAGTAGAATCTAAGTTGTCTGTGTACGTCCAAAGAATGCAGAATTTTCTCCAACTTGTTCTGTGGATTTGGATAAAAAGTTGGCAAATGTATAGTTTGGTTAAGGGCTACACTGGATACCACCTTAGGCATAAATGTAGGGTTTGTTCTCAGAGAGACCCTGTCTGGATAAAAAATGATAAAGGGTTCCACAGCCATGAGAGCCTGTAGCTCTGAAACTCGTCTTGCAGAAGTTATTGCTAGGAGCAGAGTTGTTTTCCAAGATAAGAACTTTATATCCACAGTAGCAACGGGCTCAAAAGGAGGTAATGTGAGTTTTTCTAAGACATAGTTGAGGTCTCATGCAGGTATTGGCATTCTCCTTGGGAGGCCTTAAGTTTTTGGATCCCCTGAGGTACTGCTTTAATAAAGGATGAGAAAAGAGTGGTGACTCTGTATTGTAATGAGCCGAAATGGCAGAGGCATGGATTTTAATTGATGAAAAAGATAGGCCTTTGTCCAGCATCTCAGTTAAGTATTGCAAAATCTGAGGAATATTTGGGACAGCTGTATCAGTTCCTTGAGCTTGGTTCCAAGCACAAAATCTCTTCCATTTACCAGCATAGGATTTTCTAGTACTAGGCCTTCTGGCTTCTAAAATGACATCCATCACAGCTTTACTGAGAGGTGTGGTTTGAATGGCTACATTATCCACCATGCTGCCAGGTTTAGGGTCCTAAGTTGGCTGTGCAGAATCTGATTGTTTTGCTGGGACAGTAGATGAGGTATTTGAGGTAAGGTCCAGGCTGGGCAATGGAACATGTTCCTTAAGCTCGGATACCAGTACTGGCGTGGCCAGTCTGAGGCAATCAGAATCATTTTTGGTTTCTCCTGTCTGACCTTCAGGAGTACCTTGGGGAGGAGAGGCAGTGGAGGAAAGGCATATACTGATAGGTTTGTCCAGTTGAAAGATAAGGCATCCACTTTCCAAGCTTGTCTGTGATAGGTCCTTGTGCAGAATCTTTTTAGTTGATTGTTGTGAGGGGAGGCAAATAGATCTATGTCCGGGCGTCCCCATTTCTTTGTTATCATGCTGAAGACTTGTGGATCCAGGTGCCACTCGTGGGATCCAGGAGGTTTCTGCTTAGTTCGTCTGCCAGAGTATTTTCCTTTCCTGGCAGGAATTGTGCCTGTAGATGGACTTGGTAAGTCAATGCTGTGTCCCATAAAGCCATGGCTTATCTGCAAAGGGGGCAAGAATGAGTGCTCCCCTGCTTGTTTATGTACCACATGACCGTGGTGTTGTCTGTCTTTATCAGTAGTTGTCCCGGATGAAGTAGGTCCTTGAAGGCTGTTAGGGAATTTTGAACAGCTAGCATCTCTTTTTGATTGATATGTAGATGCTTTTGGTTTGTGGACCAGGTGCCCTGAATGCCTCTTCCTGCCACGTGTGCCCCCAGGCATAATCTGAAGCATCCGTCGTTAGGCTCTGCCTGGCTGGGGGTAGTGAGAATGGCTGTCCCTTGTTTTGGTGACAAGCCTTTGCCCACCATTGAAACTCCTGTTGCAGGCAGGGAATGAGAGTAATCATTTCCAGGCTGTGGCAATGTTGTGTCCAGACACTTTTTAGGTACCATTGAATTTTCCTCATATGCAGTCTTGCATATGAAATTAGTAAGATGCAGGATGCCATGAAGCCCAAAGCCTGCAGAATATTTCTTGCAGATAACTGGGCCTTTGTTGCCATTTCCTTGAAATAGGTAGTCAGTTGTCTTTGTTTGTCTGGAGTGAGATAAGCCATCTGGGCAGTTGTATTTAAGCTTGCACCCAGGAATATTATCTCTTGAGAGGGTATGAGTTTTGATTTCTTTTTGTTGACTGTGTACCCTAGGCATGCTAAAAGTCTTTTCACAAAAGTCAGATGCTGAAGTAGAATGTCCTTGTTCTGTGCTTGTATGAGGCAGTCGTCCAAGTAAGGATATATTTGTATCCCTCTTTGTCTGCAGTAAGCAATTACTGGTGCCAGGCACTTTGTGAAGACCCTGGGCGTAGTAGATAAGCCAAAGGGCAGTGCAGAGAATTGGTAATGATTTAAGCCAGCTTTGAATCTGAGGTATCTTCTGCATGATTGTCTGATTGGGACATGTAGGTATGCCTCTTTTAGGTCTAAAGTCACGAGCCAAGCCTTGCTGCCCAGCATGGGCAGAAGCTGCTGCAAGGTCAACATCTTGAATTTTGGTATATCCAGGAAAGTGTTTAGAATAGATAGGTCCAGTATTGGTCTCCATGCTTGGTCCTTTCTGGGTACCAAGAACAGTCTTGAGTAAAATTCTTGTCCCTGCTCTTGCTGTAGCACTTGTTGAATAGCCCTCATGTCCATGAGAGCTGCGACTTGTTTTTGAGCCTCTGCCCATTGATTTTTTAGCAGGTGTGGCCAACTGTTTGCTCTTGGCAGGGTATGGAAGTGAAACTTGTAGCCTTGTGACACTATGTCGAGAACCCATTTGTCCTGGGTTATAATGTGCCAATTTTGAGAAAAAAGTGCTAGTTTTCCCCCTAAGGGTGCTGCCAGAAGATAAGTGCTTGGTGCAGGCAGGGGGGAATTATTGGGACTGTTTCCTGTATAGTTGTGACTTGTCTTCTCCACCTTTGGATGTAGAAGCACCCCATTGCTTAGACTTGTAGGAACCTTGCGGCTGTGATCTGCCTCAAGGGCATCTGGATCTGCCCCTTTGAGGTCTGTCTGAGACTGGAAAGGACCAATTCTTTGTAGGCCAGTGTCTGATAAATCTAGGTGGCTGTACCTGTAAGAAATCCTTGACCGTTTGCATAGATTTAGCTTTGTCCTCCATTTTCTTTAACACCTCTTCTGCCTTAACACCAAGCAAGGTATCATGTTGTAATGGAGCATCTAATAATTTTGCCTTAACATGATCAGGCAGGTTTTGTTCCTTTAACCAAGCATTCCTCCTAATGACAGAACCCATAACAGCGGCCCTGCAGGAGGCCTCCAGAGAATCAAAACCACATTGCAAAGTATGCTTTCCAGCTTGTTCAGCTGCATGTAATACATCCTGCATTTCTTTGTTTTCTGCACATTCAGAATTTGCCATCATTTTCTGTTTAAGCAGTGTCATGATATATTGCTGATATTTGAGCATATGAAACTGGCAATTTAAGGCCCTTATAGCTAAAGTAGCAGATGTGTAAATCTTTTTTCCCCATCTATCCAGTGCCCTAGAATCCCTGTCAGAGGGGGTAGGGTTTTTTGCAGTGGAAGCCTTGACCCCTTTGGGACTCTGAGAAATAGTTTCTGGGTCTGCAGTAGGGATTTTGAAAAGAAATTTATGAGAGTCAGGGACCCTGTATTATCTGTCCGGCTTAACAGGAGCTGGAGGTAAGGAGTCAGGGGTCAGACTAGACCCTGAAACACATCATCTACAATGTCTAACACAGGTGGAATAGCTAGAGGCCTGTGTTGAGGTAGTAAAAGGAAGTCTCTGAGCCTCTTTTTAGATTCCGAAAAATCTTGGCTCTCCCAGTGGAAGTGCTCCCTCATGGTATGCAAGGTTTCCCCAAAAGAGTAGTCCTCAGGAGGAGAAGCTGAAGGAATTGATTCTTCAGCATCAGAATCTTCATGGGGGGAAGACAATATTCCTGATCAGAAGAGGAATTAGAAGAAATGGAAACCTGATCTGAAGATTCATAGTCTGTCTCTTGCCTAGGCCTTTTATCAGGAGGGGGATGGGAACCCCTGATCAGGGTAATTAAATCTTCGGCCATTTTGAGCATCTGTTTTTTAGGCATGGAGGCCTGTCCATGTGACTGGTGAACTTGTTTCTTTGCCTTTATAGGTGTTTTAGTCTTTGCCTTTGAAGTTGGTTTAATATATAATTGTTTAGGTCTGAATACACCCTCAGAAGCCAATGCCAGCTCAGCGGCTCCGGACCCATCTGAGGGAACAATCTCCGAGGGTCCAATACCTTGAGTTTCCAGTGGCCTGGTCGACTCCACGTGGGAGTCGGTAGCGGCCTGCGACTCTAAAGTAGCGGCCGTCAGGGGCTGCAAAACTGCCTCACTGAGAACCGGCGACTTGCTTAGGAGAAGCATCGTCATCGCTTTTGGACCTCGGTTGCCTGTCTTTTTCTTTTTCTTTGCATTTTTTGTGAACTCCGGTAGTCGGATGGCTATCCAACGACATTGTATAATTAAATCTTCGCCCAAAATAGCTTAATGCAAAATCATACCGGCGCTTAATAGTGCGTTGGTTAAATCTAGCACAAAACCGACAACTAGAAACGTTGTGGTGAGGGCCTAGGCAAGGAATACAGTAAGAGTGAAAGTCCTTATGAGGTATTTGCTTCCCACAAGAAATACAATTATTAACTTTTTCTGACATCGGTCTGGAGCAAGAAAAAAGTTTCCCCAACGAGGTACTTAGCTTTTAATGAAGACTTCGGATCTGAAACTCGAACATGAAAATCTCAGGAGTCGGCTACTGCTTCTGCTTCGGGCACCGCGCGGCAAGAAAGACTGAAGAAAATGGTGTCGGCTGCATCTTTTATACCCCTGACAACCTGACACCAGAGAAGAGGTGACAGCGGCTGACGCAGGACCCAAGACTTTGGAATTCAGGCCGACTGAGGGCAACCTGCCAGCAGGATAACCTAAATGTAATGACTGCAACAGTGAAACATGAAGAACATCAGTGATTAGTGTGTTACACAGAAAGGAGATACATTATAAGTAACATCATGGAGAACAGTAATTAGTATATTATGTAGAATGGAGATACATTATAAGTACCACTGTGAAGAACAATGATTAGTGTGTTATGTAGAAACGAGATACATTATAAGTAACGTCATGAACAGTGAATAGTACGTTATGTAGAATGGAGATACATTATAAGTAATGTCATGAACAGTGAACAGTACGTTATGTAGAATGAAGATACATTATAAGTACTGTCATGGAAAACAGTGATTAGTGTGTTATGTAGAATGGAGACACATTATAAGTACTGTCATGGAGAACAGTGAAATAGTAAGTTATGTAGAATGGAGATACATTATAAGTACTGTCATGGAGAACAGTGTTTAGTGTGCTACACAGAAAGGAGATACATTATAAGTAACATCATGGAGAACAGTGATTAGTATATTATGTAGAATGGAGATACATTACAAGTACCACTGTGAAGAACAATGATTAGTGTGTTATGTAGAAACGAGATATATTATAAGTAACGTCATGAACAGTAAATAGTACGTTATGTAGAATGGAGATACATTATAAGTAACGTCATGAACAGTGAATAGTACGTTATGTAGAATGGAGATACATTATAAGTAAAGTCATGAACAGTGAATAGTACGTTATGTAGTATCGAGATACATTATAAGTACTGTCATGGAGAACAATGATTAGTGTGTTACGTAGAATGGATATACATTATAAGTAACGTCATGAACAGTAAATAGTATGTTATGTAGACTGGAGATACATTATAAGTACTGTCATGGAGAACAGTGATTAGTGTGTTACACAGAAAGGAGATACATTACAAGTAACATCATGGAGAACAGTGATTAGTGTATTATGTAGAATGGAGATACATTATAAGTACCACTATGAAGAACAATGATTAGTGTGTTATGTAGAAATGAGATACATTATAAGTAACGTCATGGAGAACAGTGATTAGTATGTTACGTAGAATGGAGATACATTATAAGTAACGTCATGAACAGTGAATAGTACGTTATGGAGATACATTATAAGTAACGTCATGGAGAACGGTGATTAGTATGTTATGTAGAATGGAGATACATTATAAGTAACGTCATGGAGAGCAGTGATTAGTATGTTACATAGAATGGATATACATTATAAGTAACGTCATGAACAGTGAATAGTACATTATGGAGATACATTATAAGTACTGTCATGGAGAACAGTGATTAGTGTGTTATGTAGAATGGAGATACATTATAAGTACCACTATGAAGAACAATGATTAGTGTGTTATGTAGAAATGAGATACATTATAAGTAACATCATGGAGAACAGTGATTAGTATGTTACGTAGAATGGAGATACATTATAAGTAACGTCATGGAGAGCAGTGATTAGTATGTTACATAGAATGGAGATACATTATAAGTAACGTCATGAACAGTGAATAGTACGTTATGGAGATACATTATAAGTACTGTCATGGAGAACAGTGATTAGTGTGTTATGTAGACACTACTGCACACATAAAAAGGCACCTATGCATGTGTGAGTACTCACTAAGCTGGAAGCAACTTTTTTTTTCAAACTACAGTGAAGCCATCCAAGTCATAGTTCAATATTTTTCCTAGCTAGAATGTGCCATTTATATGCCTGTGCAGTATGGCAGTTTAGGAAAGGCACAACAGTGATAAGGGTTTGCATAAGCTGAATGAAAACACCTTGTACACATGTAGCTTTACTTTAAAGCCATGACATAGAAAATATATTTGAGCATTGTATTATTTTTGGGGGAGTACACTTTTATGCAATGGGCCTCATCCCTGCTATTATTATGATTTATTCAGGGAATCACTAAAAAGGTAGACAGATAGATATATAAGTAGATCAAATGATACATAAATAGATATTTACACAGACAAATAGACTGTTTAACTGGGAATATCCAGCTTGGAAGAAGTCATGAGGAAAAACTTTTCATCAAAGAGAGGAAACATTACAGATTAGCACAGTATGTACAGTAATATACAGAATTACAGAACAGTGAAGCAAACATTGAGAAGAACATCAAGAAAATACAAAAAATGCCATTAACAAAATTAGACATTTGGCTAAGGCACAAAGACATACTGACTAGGTAGTCTTTGACTTAGAATTTGCATAGGGTTTCAGCTGTCACATGATTTTAAGTTGCTCACATGATTCGGCTATCACATGACTTTAAGTTGTTCACATGATTTGAAAATGTTGGTCATATGATATTTTAAAAGTGTATTTAAATGCTGTCAGGCTATTTTATGTTTATCTGATGTTTTATTATTGAATAAAATGAAAGCATGTATCAACAAGTTTTGGATTGCTGGAGCTGGTTTGTTGGACTCTCTGTAGCCTTGCATGCATGGTTTTATTCGTTTTTTTGTTTTGCATTTGGTTTGTTTGCTTTTGTTTAGGACTGTCAGCAGTAAATTTGAGAGTATAAAAGGAAAAGGTACTATGGAAGAAACAATATGAAGATGCAATCTGGATCTGTGAGTCGTCGGAAGACATTGAATGTAATGGGAGCATTAAATGATAAAATCTGTGACCCAGCAAAAATGAGAAGCTTCCAAATGTAAGAGGATAGGAATGGGTTACAAGGCCATGGAAAGATAGATATGTGATACTTACTCATTAAGTATGGAGCAGTCCTGTGCAGACCCCTTTTTAGCCATAGCCCAGGCCAAAAGTCTCCAAAGGTAAAAGGAACAGGAAGAGATTCAGGATAATAAACACAAACCATTTGGAAGACATTGAAAATAAGGGGATGAGAACCAAAGCCCAGTGAAAGAAAAAGTCTAGAAACAAATGGAAGAGAATTGCTGCCTTGAAATGAGACTGACAGACTGCAGACAAAACAGAAGAACTCACTATAGCAATCATATGTGGTCACAGTCTGAAATACACTTAAGGCATTTTCATTTCTGCTTGAGTACTGTCACAAGTGTCAAACCTGGGTTACTAAACATAGTATGTATGCGTACATCTCAGCATAACTTTCAGCCTTAACTGGATGCCCTGTGTTTCCTCAATGCCCACATGATTGGAATTTAACTGCCTTTTACAAATGGTCAAATGTACTCTTTCCACGTGCTTTGGAGACCCCCCCCCCATGGCAGAGCACCCATGGAGTAAGGACAGGGTTCAAAAGGAGGATCCTCATACAGAAAAAACTTATTTTGATTTGTGCATTTGGGGAATGTGATTTATTACTTTAAACCATTTGTTATTGCCATAGTTACTTTCGGGTGATCTTGTTTTGCTCCTACATAGTAGAAACCAAACTGCATTCATACTGTGGCTAGTATATAATGTCACATTGAAATAAGTACAGATGCAAAAATCTCATAATTGGGAGCACTACATTTCAGAAAAGCTGCAATGCAGTGAAAAAAAATACTTGCATTTTATCCATAACCTAAGTATTTCCTTTATCTTTGTTATTGTCTAACTTTTGAGTTAACTTTGGAGTTAATTATAAAATTCAACAAAGGCTGAGAGATGTACAACCCTCTACTTCGAGCACATGAAGTGTGTGTGTGTGACTCCGCAAAGCTGCACTAAACATTATTTTAAAACTCTTGAAAAAGTTTACAATTCTGTGTTCTCTGCTGCCTGTCCATAAACATTAAGGTGCATGCAAAATACCACAACTAATATTCAAATCAAAGGGTAAAAAGATTGCACAGACAAACCATTCAGTAATCTTTATGGGCTCGTTTAGTGACCTCATCAGCACAACATAAATGGATTGTTTGGCATCAGCTGGGTTTCAAGTCTTGTGTTTCTAAAGTATAGCCAAACAATCCACTTATGCTGTGCTGTCGAGGCCCCTAAAACAGCCAAAACATACATATCCACAGCTAGTAGGCTTTGGCTTTATTGGCCTGAATGTACCCCTAAGGACTTAAAAAGTAAAAAGTCACGGGCATTCAAAAGCTATACATTTGAAACACTGTATGTCCTTAAGGGGTCATTTGCATTGATCCCATCGGCCTTCATTACAGGATGTTTAGGGTATCACACAGTAAAGACTTTAGCTTGGCTGGGTTTTTCTTGCAGTTTTAACTGAATGGTTTGCTGTGTAACCTTCTTACCCTTTGGTTTACATATGCTGCTGCCAATACAACTGATCAAAAATCAGTCAGTTGCATCCACTATCTTTTTTTCTGTGCAAGATTGCAGTATAGTGGGGATCAGGGAATTTACCCTTTCTTCACTGTATGGTGATCTCATAGATTGTATATATAATTAGCAAGGGTCGTGGGGTTACAGCGGGATGTCTTCTGGAAAAAAACATGTTTAACTTTGTTCTTCTGTTTTTTTATTGTCCAGTGATTGACTGGTTGTATTCAATCACATGTTGTTTGACATGATTTTATGATATGTGGCCTAGGGATATAGATATATCAATCCTATTCCTTAATGAGCTGAGTTCTCTAGTTTGAACACAATGATTGCTACTAAACCCTCAGGCTCTGGATCCAACCCAATTCGATTTCATCAAAGGCAGATCATGCTTACTCATCCTGGTGGATTTCTTTGAAAAAGCCAATAAGACAATGGATGAGGGCAAAAAAGTGCATCCTGCCTACTCTGACCTGGTAGAGGCATTTAATACAGTACCCTAGTTGAGCACTGCAAATAAATGCATAGAAGTTGGCATTAACCCCTATGTTACATGCTGGATAGCCAGCTGGCACTAAGATAGGATCCAGGAAGTTAGACTAGGGGAGACCACTCACACAAAGAGGCTAGTCACTAGTAGATTCCCTCAGAGCTCTGTGTTGGGCCTGCTTTTTTTTGCCATTTACTTCTCAGAAGTCAAAGCCAATGTAAAAGGCCTCTGGCTGGTCAAGTTTACAGATGACTACAAACTAGGAGCAGTCATAGAATTCCCCCCCAAAACTATTATCCTGCAGGAAGGACTGAACCAGACAAATGACTGGTGATAAACCATGGATTAAAACTCAATGTCAAGAAATGCATAATAGTACCCTTTGGGAAGTTGGCCACCCTAGGAGACTACCACATTGATAATATGCCCTAAGAGTGCATCCATTAGTCAGGGATTTGGAGACCAGGCACATGCAGCAAATGGAATGTCCAGAGGTTCCTCACAAAAGGAATATAGGGTGTAAACAAAATGTTCTGTGCAGACCACCTCAAAGCCCTATATCTATACTCAGTTTGCTGCAGACTGTTGAGAGGTGATCTGTGTCCAGCATGCAAGACATCTTTGGTCTCTTGTGCAGCTTTTGCACATCCACAAAACCAACAGCATCAGAACTACTTGAATTAGGGAACTGAATTTTGTTTGCAACATAAACAGGACATACTGGTGGGATAGGCATGTGTTTCAGTGAATTCTCCTCCTCTGAAACAGGCTTCCCATCCATATGAAGCAGAGTTCTTTCCTAACCCCATTCAAGTGTAACCTGGATGAGTGGATCGGAAATTCATCTGAGGTCTAGCACCTATGTCTCGGATGGATCTATATCATATGAGCAAATCGCACAAATTGCGAATGCTCATAATACCTAACGTACCAGACCTCAAACTTCTTATTGTGGGGGGCTGTGCCCCGCTAAATATATATTCCAACTCCTAGATCGCACTACAGTGAAGAAAGGGCAAATATCCAATTTTCACTGTACCGCAATCTCAGAAAAAGCACTTCAAGGTCAGGTACATTCGATATTATGAGCATTCGCAATTTGTGCGATTCACTAGTGACCTGCGGTGGTGGTGCTGTGGTAGCGTTGTCACCTCACAGTAAGACGCTGTTCGGTTCGATTCCCAGCTAGAGTGTCTTCTGCGTGGAGACATGCGTGAATGGGCGTACCTTCTTTGAAGGTTGTGCATCAGGGCTGGTAACTCGGCAAGTAAAAATCAACTACCAATCATTAGCAGACCAGAGTTCTGCTGTGGCGACCTCTAACCGGAAAAAGCTGAAAGACTCAACAACAACTCATGATATAGACCCATCTCAGATATACAGATGCAATCTTTAAATCATGTCCTGGCTTACATATGCACCTTTAAAATAACCTCAAAGACTCAAAATCTTTGGAGGATACATATGGGGTGCATGGTTAGCCTTATAAAGGCCCCTGTGGTCCTAAGCCTAGTATATGAACCTTTATGCTATGGTTGCACCGAAAAAACTGAACGGGGTAAATGGAGAATAAATGAATGGCTGATTTGTCTTGCCAAAAAACATTCATTAGTAAGTGTTGCAGATGACCTGTAGCAGTTCCTGCTGTAATCAAAATTATTGTACTGACTTTATAATTTTCCTAAAATTCAGCATTTTTTAACAACTGCTATTATTTTGTGTTACAGCTGAGTTAAGTCTATCCTTCAGTGGTGCACCATGTGATGTTAATCTATTTATTTCATATTAATTAAAAAAGCCACAGACGGGAAATCACTCACTTCCCAAATAAACATAAAGTGATGTTTAATATGTGCATATTTAAATAGATAGATAAATAAACAGCTAAATAAATAAACTGTTAAGACAGCAGCTGCATTCTTCTGAGGCAACATATTTGTCAAGATAAGAACAGATGGGGAAGGAACTAACTTCAGAAGGACAACTAAAAAAAAATCAGTTTGGACTTCTCTGCAGTGATACATGTGATATAATTAACTGCTGTTGGGGCTTTCAGGTTCTTTTCTTGTCTGTTCCAAAAATAAGGACTTTCATGTGCATTATTTCTATCTGGTCAGTAATCAAAACAAGCCTGTAATTTCGAAATCTAGTCATGAACTTTCCTCAAGAACTGCATTACATATTTAGATAACAGGTAATATAAATGACCTTCATTATAGCTAAACTAAGCAACATATTGCAATAGATTGTTTCTCTTTACAGCGTGACCTGCAGTCTCTCATTAGCACATTAAGGTTATCAACAATGGTTTAATGTTACTGGCAGACCATTTTATTTATTCATTTGTTTATTTCTTAGCCTTGTAAATTAAATGGTTTGAAATTCCTTTTCATCAGTAAGGCAGGCGAAAGACATGTAAAACAGTAAATGGCCGTTAAATGTATTGTGACATTCTAGAAGTTGTGCTAAAAAGTTACATTGTGAAGGTGGGGAAATATAAGTGCTTTAAATTCTTTAGGGTAAGCAATGATTTTATTTGAATCGTACAGAACAGATGTCAAAAAGAGATGGCTTTTTCAGGGGACATTAAAACAAGTGAGAGGTGATAGGAGTAAGGGTTCCAATAGGTTATTTCTAACTCTACAAGAAGAGGGAAATAAATATGAAAGAAATACATGAGGACAACAGTTATTAAAATGATACTATAAATAAGAATACAGAGAATAAGACAGTCAGCTTCAGAAAGGTTAAGATAAAGATTATCTGAGCTCAGTAAAAGAGATGAAACAGATTTTACTTAAGTTATCCAAAACAGAAACGTCTTAGAGACTACGGAGAAGGACAACAGTAGAACTGCTTTTCTCAGTGACAACTCTAGCTTAAGATATAAGGAGAAGTCTGGAGGACTTACATGAAGTTTTATGTTGTTTTTTAATGCAAGAAAAAAATAAAAATATTGTGGAAACAAAAGTTTAAGGAAAAATATAACCAAGCTTCCTAATACTTAAAATATCTGGGAGAAAGCAGTGTCAAAGAGGTCAGCAGGATTAAAAGGTAAAGACTTTTACAAACATTGTGGAGTAAAAAATAGTGTGTTTTTCTAAGGCATTAATTTGAATTTTCAGATGAAAGGAATTAATTTTTATATTCAAGTCTGGATGTGTGAAATGGGATCACTAGTGCAAAGGATTAAACAGCTCCCTAAATAAAGGGTAAAATAATAATGATGAAATATGTTAGGATAATTATTTATGAATATAAAAAAGCAAGTTACCTGGCAGCTGAAGTAAGAACCATGTTCCTTTGAAGTGTAGTGAGTAGATAGCTTTAAATCAAGTCAAACGATTCTCTGGCAAAGCCAATACTTTCAAGTTGTTTAAAAAAAGTAGTGGTCAACCATATTAAATGCCCTACTAAGTATACAAAGAGGACAGCCATTAGGTTGCATGGATCCATGTTTTGTGTGTTTGTTTGTTGTACACTTAAGTGTGACATATTGCTCCAGTCATAGAGATGCTTTAATTGGGCAAACATCAAAGCAAGTCAGCATACAAATTAATAAAAGTAAATAATAATGTGCCACTGGAAATGCATTGTGCCCTTAATATTAAGGACATTATGAATAATAGTAGAAACATTATGTTGTACAGTAAAAAGCTGAAAGCAAACTGACCCCATTTGCTTCATTTTCAATTATTCCTGTCCTGTTTGTTTTTCTTTTTTTTTTTTCTTTTTTCTTTTCAAGAATATGCTGCCATGCGTATATTTCAGTGAAGATTATAAAATGTTGCATGTTGCATCCCCAAAATATTTTCATTTTAAATCAAATAAAATCAGTAGAGCATAAGGAGACTTCCTTTCTTTAATTCTGGCTATTACTTCTTACTTGTAGGTATCACAGAATAGTGGCTGCCAAACTGTCAGTACCATGTTATCACATACTGCTTCCCCATGACAATTTAAAAGCATATTGGGATGGTATAATTAATACAGCCCTTAGATGTGCATTTTACAAGCAGTGAGTATCACAGAAGAGCACTGTAAGCATTCAAAACTATGATGCTGTATACTGCATCTCCATGATCATCTTTTTTTACAAATACATCAGCATGTATGAATTAATGCAGCTGATTGTTACATTTTGCTGCCCCAATGATATTTGTAATAATGTACAATGAAGCAAACTATTCATTTTGACTGTATTTGACTATTACTCCTTACTACCTACTATTAGACAATAATGATTATCAAAGCATCAAATGCATAATTTCAAATGTTGCTTCTCTGTGGACATTTTTTTTTCACAACTGCATTTGTATTACAGAAATAATACACCACCCAAATTATACAATTTTCCAAAGGATTGTAACACTCATATGGTAGCATTACACTAAATGGCACATGTACTTATGTAAAATAAAGAAAATATTCCTACATTTAGCTATTACATCTCACTATAACGTATCAGGCACAATGTTTCTCAAGTAATTAATTCCACAGTGCTGCATGCTGCTTTCCACAGATCACCTTTTACCCACAAGTACCTTAGCAGGGTAGAATTAATAGAATCACCTTATGCTAAACAATGGCTGTATATTATGATTTAATGCGACCTATTGTTCTTTCTGATATAGAATCCTAAAGCAGAGCTTAGCAATCTGAGCTGTATTACTTCAACTGTGTACAGAAACATACAAAATGGTACTGATGATGGACAAATAGTTGACACCTGGTTACTAAATGATGTTTCTGCACTAATTAGTGCATCAAATTACATCTGAAAATCTATAAGATAAAGCAAAATATTCCTATTGCTTATACCTGTTTACAACTTTACACGGTCAGGTATCACAGAATATCACCTGAAAAACAATCAAGATCATTCTGATCTATTTTGCTTGTCCATTAAACAGTGTACGAAACGATATTTGCAAACAAGAATAAAATTAAATGTTTCTCTTGCTTATATCAGGTTATTATGTCTCACTGTTAGGTAAAATTAACATTTGTCAAGCAATCAGGATAATGTTTCTGCATGCACTTTCCAGTGATAATATTTTGCTACAAGCATAGTCATTTTTATAATCGGGTAAAATAAAATAAAGTACTAGTGTTGCCGACATATGGCTATTACTCCTTACTACTGGCTATCAGACAAAAGTGCTACTCAAAGGTTAAGACCATAAAGGTCACACTTGTTTTGCTATGATCACTTGGCAGAATTATTAGATTTTCCTCAGTGCTGACATATGAAATAATATAAAATAATATTAAATATACCTCTTGCTTTTCTGTATTTTTCTCACTACTGGATAACACCCAATAATACTTTTCAAAGAATCACCTCATTAATGCTGCATGTTGTTTCTCACTGATCATACATTTCTCACAAGTGCATTAGAATGATAGACTTAGTTAAGAGGTTCAGTGCATGACTGTAATTATACAATATCCAAATGCTAGTTGTTCTGTGCATGGTAGAAGTGGAGCGTTCATCTTAGCATCAGATGGTCATATTGAGTACTTTTTTGTACAGAGCATCTTGCCAGAGTAGTGCTATATTATTTAAAGAATGTACACAAACATACGGGTACATGTTTTAACTCCTTGGTAGACAATCAATATCAAACTAAAGTTTTTTTTTTTTTTACTGCTTAAGTAGACTAAGCTGTCTGGAAACAAATGAGACAAGATCTTGATGTCAGTGATGGCTTTACCATAAACAAATAGCTGGTGTCAAAACCATGGACTAAAACTAAATGCCAAAAAATGCATAACAGTATAGTTTGGTAAGTATGACTTCCCTTGTGGCTATCACATTGACAAAAGACAGTCAGGGATCTGGGAAACTATGTTGAAAACAAACTGGCCTTTGGTCAGCAAGTATCCACTATTATAAGGAATTCCTTTTTCAACACACAGTTTATATGTAAAGGTATGGTGCCCAGGTTCAAGGATCTGATCTTTCTACTGTTGTTGGCTCTCCTTAGAGTGATTACTGAATGTAATACCCCTTGCAGTATATACCTGTTCAACCATTTGTCACAACTGAAATAAACAAAATACTTTCTCACTAAACAAATCAATGGCCTAAATCATAAAAACAAATCAAGAGCCTAAACTATAAAAACTATACTGACCATCCCAAAACTTTAGCCAGCTTCTCATCATCATGTAATTTACTAAGAGGTAATCTCCACCTTGTCTATAGAGCCTCAACAGACCCTGTTCTATCCTGTCAGAGTTATTACATGTTCATGTGTCCAATGGTAGCATAAATACCTGATCAAGATATCTCAAGTCTCTTTCATAACATAAAAGAGACATGTTGGAGGAAAATGTATAATCCACTGAGTACAGAACTTCTGTGGGAGTGTCTTCCACCCCAAAGAAAGCAAAGTACTTGTTTTCCTCTGTTCAAATGGAATGGATGACTGGATGGGAAACCATAAATTCACCCTGGTTTAATACCCACATCTTCCATGAAAAGGGGAAACAAGTAAATGTCTCAACATATCCTTGCTCTTTCCACCTCTGGGTTATTCATACACAAAACATAAGGGCTAAAAGAAAGCTGCCATGGAAATATAGATTCAGGCTTCTTAAAATCTTCCAATAGCAATAGCTTAGTAAGTACTTATGAATTAATACAGTAAACACAATATAGATTCAGATTGTGCAAACAGAAAACTATAAGAAAAGAATGTGATAAAAACAAGCATATTAGAAGAGTTGCCATGATTGAGGAACACAGGAGGTTATGTCCAGTTATTAAACAATTTTTTATTATTTATTTATTTCATTTGTTAACTAGGTAATGTCCAACTGGATCAGAAGCCCGTTTTCAGTGGAGACCCAGGGAGAAAATCTCCAAGAAAGTTACATAGAATGTGTTAGATTTGAGATATTTGAGATAAGGAATTTAGCAAGAAAAAATAGAACATAAATATTCATGCAAATGCAAATAAAAGCTGCAAATAGAATTTCAAATTACAAGGTTCTTAACATGGTGACTACAAAGCAAGTAAAATTAAACAAAACATTCTACCATTGAAATCTCATTTAAATTAGAAGATTCAAATACACAGTGTCTATAAAGTAAGCAATAATTACAACAGTTTTAGCATACTTTTTTTTTAACAAGTTATGTTTTGAGTATAAGAAGGCTCATAAAGACAGGAGGTATAGAGCAATATGAACAAGGGAGTTGGAAACTTGGTGGGTTGAGATGATTAGCCTGGGTGGGTACAGGAGCAAAGCCTATGTTTTAAGAAATATTCCTTATGGGTAAGCTTAAATATTTATGTGTCATTAATAAACATAATATGTTGCGGAAGAGAATTCGATTGTTTGGCGATAATATGGGAGTACAAGGAGAAGCCATATGAGCTTTGTGTTTTGGTAACCTTTAAGAGTATTATTTTAGCACACCTGAGGGAAGTTAGATTGCAGTAGGGTTCAACAAGATTTGATAGTGATGAGCAGTTATCAGGTTTGTATATGACTGTGTGTGCAGCTAGTAACTGATTCAGGGTAAGTAATTGAGGGAGCTCTAACCAATTTAGCTGGCGAAGGGCAGTACATTGATGATATTTATTGGATTGACTGGTAGCAAATTTTGCAATTTTGTTATAGCAAGATTCAAGTCTATTTAGATCAGATTTGTGAAGATTGGTAAATATTTGACAGCAGTATAGAAGGGATGATAATAGATGGGTTCTGGCAGTTGTGAGTCTAGATTGGTCAGTGAGGTATATTTAATCAAAAAAAAAAGGGATAAAAGTACCTGGCACAAAGTCACAGATCTGATGTCTAGTGCTGCAACAGATAACTAAAGCTCTATTGAGACAGTAGATTGCTTTCAATTCAAACGGTATAAGGTTTAAAGCCTTTCTACCCTTCTTGAACTTCTTGAAATGAGTTAAGGTCATTTTACAGAGTTTCTCTGGTGTCCAGTGTTACCTCTTATCTCCTATGCATCGTATATATTTTGTGCTATAAACCTGTTTTTCTATTACCTTTTAAATGGAGTTTAGGGTGAGAGTACCCTGGGTGCTTAGTGTCAGCCCATTCAATATTTCTTCAGTGCTGTAAAACTGTTAGTGCACATTGGAGGCACTCCATCACACTTTGCTTTGGTGCAAACCTCCCTATGTTCTATTCCTACAACAAAAAATACTACAGTAATTGTAACATCAAGATAACATCCTACTGAACTGCCACCAAATAGTGTGCTGTCTCCTATTAGCCTGGGTCAGTAACTAAGGAGCTTCAGTCTTCACTACTGACTCCAATGTGCGATTGTCACTTAAACAGGAGTAATATTTCACAATTTTTACCTAAGAGCACAACAGGAACACACTCTATAGCCTGGGGCTGGACCATATACTTCTGTATACGGCTAATCTAACTCCTTATTACACACGTCAGAGCAATGTGTCCCAGTTTAAGACCTCTGATACACTCACACTTAAATAAATTAAATCTCACACATCCAAACACTTCTTGGAAAGCCTGATGCAGTTTTCCAGCTGTGTCCCTGCCCCAATAACAGTGTCTTCATGCCCTTCTAAAGGGGTGTCCAATTATGAAAATTAAATATTAAAAGAAATAGTAGCAAATGTCCTAGGCAGCCAGGCTTTATGAGTAGCCCTGGGAATTATCAAAACAAGTAAAAGCACTTTGAAATCACTAAAGAAAAACAGTGATTGTCCAGCCACAATGCAAGTTAATAAAAAATAGTTAATACTGAGCAAAATGATTAAAGATATAAAACAGTAATTCCCGGTAAACAAACAGAGCTCAATCACCAGGAAAATTAAATCAATACTGAAGGACAGAAATCCAACATTTAGAAAAATTCTAACTGATCTAACTGATTAGTTAAAATGTTCCTGTCTGACTAAAGAACACTGTCCCTGAGCTAAACTAAATTACTACAATACAGCAAAGGCAGGTGTACGGTTCTTGGTGAGTCCTTTTTGTTTATCCATTACACAGTACTAATAACAACTGACTTCCGCAGGCTCTTTTATATACCAGCCTGACAACAATTCCAGTTCTAATTTTCATTTTAAAAATCAACCAACAGCTGTCTTCTAAAAGTTATTTCCTGTCTTTCAGCTTCTGACAGTAATGCATAGGGACTATCAACATTGCGATGGCATCATTTGCTGATCAGCTGAATCTGAGACTGTTTGCCCTTAGAGTGTTTCTTCACAAATATGCACAGCTAGAAATGTAAAAGGACACTGTTCAAGTCTTTAAAACATTCTGTACAGACAGACCATAAATCGACATGTAAGAGCCTATTTACACTATCATAGCTAGTCACACTGGCATATAATACACAGGTCAGTCTGAAATTATATACAAAACTTCAGCCAGACATGCTAGCACAAATAACAGTGTCTACTTTTTTTACAGTAATATTCATTTAAAATGACTGGATTCTGGACTTATGTCCTTTCTTATGACTAATCTTTAGAAATCTCCAAAATGGTGGGTCTTCACACACACACACACACACACACACACACACACACACACACACACACACACACACATACACACATATATATGTATATATATATATATATATATATATATATATATATATATATGTGTGGTTTCACTCCATATCGTCGAAAGCTCATTTCGTCGAATTTCAAAACAGCGAGACCGAATCACTGAAAACTCAAATCATCGAAAACTTATAACATCGAATCTCAAATCACTGAAAACTACAAAGCAACTAGAAATAACATCCCATACACTGTTTACTACGTTTATAAAAGCCTTCCTGCACCCCACAAGTGGGGGACTCCACCCCCCCAAAAATTAAATATACCAACTCCAAGGTCGCACTACAGTGGGGTTAGGAAATTACCTTTTCCCCCCACTGTAGTGCAACCTTGGAGTTGGTATATTTAATGTATGGGGGTGTGGGGTGCAGAGCCCCCCACATGGGGGGGGTGCAGGGGGGCTTGCCCCCGTGCATAAACGTAGTAAAAACTCTGTGGGATGTTATTTCTAGTTGCTTTGTAGTTTTCAATGATTTGAGATTCGATGTTATGAGTTTTCGATGATTTGAGTTTTTGACGATTTGGTCTCACTGTTTTTAAATTCAATTAAATGAGCTTTCGGCAATATGAATTATAAATCCCTAACAGATTATCGAAGTTTATGTTTTGAATGGAGGTAGCAATACAGTCCAGAATGGGAAATTTACCCTTTTCTGCACTGTAGGGCAATCTCAGAGTTGGTATATTTACCCCCCTGCAAAAATGTTAATAATAGAATTTTCTTGCTTTTCATTATTTATTTATTTTTTTTAATGTTCGAAGTTCCGAAACTTTGATCATATGGTCTCGTCCATATTAATTTCAAAGTTTCGGAACTTCAATAATCTAACATAGATCTATATATATATATATATATATATATATATATATATATATATATATATATATACACATTATATATGTGTGCGTGTGTATATGTATGTATATATATATATATATATATATATATATATATATATATATACATACACATATACACACACACACACAGATATATTTATTTATATATATATATATATATATATATATATATATATATATATATATATACACACCTAGGTCTATGTCAGAAGATCGAGTTTTCAGATACTCAAAATTCATATGGTAGATCATATTATCGAGTTACCAAAAACTTAAACATCAAAAAAAAAAAAAAAACACAAAAATCTACCTTTTTTATGTTTTTGCAGGTGGGTAAGCGCCCCTGCACCCCTTGCAAATTATATACAACAACTCCGATATTGCACTACAGTGAGGAAAAGGCTAAATGTCCTGATCCATACTGTACCGCAATCTCAATTCTAAAGCTTCGGGTTTTCAAAAACTTGATCATATGCTCTCGACCATATGAGTTTACAGTTTCTGAAAACTCAATCAACTGATAGGGACCCATGACTGAATAGATCTGTACAAAGTAAAACCACTTTGCAGACCATAACACTGATGGGCAAACAATAACAACAAAAGTAGAAAGGGACATGGGCTTGGTCATATTAGATGAGCATATAAGATGACAAATACAGATGAAGAGGCCCATCCTTTAAAAAGGAAGCTACTATGATCAAATAATCTAAGCCTGTATGGGCTATAGTAGCAATTCTGAAAATGTATTAAGAGAATAAGATGCAGAGCTTAGAGAAGGAAAACAAATCTGGCAAATGTTTGTATCGGGAGCAGTATCAGGATGCTGCTGAAGTGCCTGAAGACCACATCATCTAATGGCCTTCCCTGAATGTACCTGATCAGTAGGTTCTGACTGAGTAACACTTTATATGGACAGCTTTGTCTATCACAGCTAAAGATACATAGAGCCTTACTATATGCATAACCTATTAAAGGTTCAGACTGGACAGTAGTGTAAATATATTAGCAGAGACAGCAAATTGCTTTACTTTTGTGAGCCCCATTACGCACAATGTAAAAAGGTTTTACTTTGAGGAAAAGATAAAGGTTGTTTGACTAAAACTTTTATATATCCTGGTATATGTAACACAGTTTAAAAGGGCAGGACAGACAGTGTGTTGCAGACGAAGAGGTGAAGTGTTTAAAACTGGAGGAGAATGCATAATAAAGTGCTATAATAAAGTGTCCAAGTTCACCACCAACTCAAAAATAGAACCCATCACTGTTTGTCACTAAACAAACTAAACTCGTAGATCTGCAGATAAAGAGCTTCTTTCTATATACAAACCCTATAAAACAGCTGGACAACGTCTGTATCCCACTATGGAGAAAAGCATGGAACTCTCTTCCTCCTGCAGTAAGAACTACTACTAACCTACCTGCCTTTAAAACCGTTCATCTCCTGGCTGTGCCCTTGCTCTGATCCAGGCTAATTTCTTCCCCAGATTAGTCCAGACTAATCTCTATCTGTACTCTCTCTGTCTGTACTCCATTCACTCTGCATCATTTCTTGCATAGCTCCCATCTGCCTCATATCAATTTACCTGCTTACTTGTAACTCAGATAATTTGTTTCTATCTGTTTAAAGTCTTATTTGTACACCTCTGTATGTTATTGTAACCCATGGTATTTTTATTTAAGTTATATAAAGCTGGTACATGTCTATATGTAACTGGAGCTTTTTCTTCCCAGGCCTCTGCTGAAAGTAGGTTCTTATCAACCCACTCGGACTTTCCTGGTAAACAAATGTCAAATAAAGAAATAAATACATACATAAATAAATAAATACATAAATAAATAAATAAATAATGTGACAGATTCTACATAAAGAACATGTTTTTATTTTAAAATACAACACGTTGATGCCTGGGGGTTTAAACTGTGAAATTAATTGTAAATATCTGCTTTAATTGTTTTATTGGTTAATTGGATAATTATGTTTTTTATATATAAATGGATGCTTTCTAGTGTGATTTAATTACTCCTTTAAGGTCTTGTGGCCCAGGCACTAGAGGCGATTAAACTTTGCTGGTGGATCAGTAGCCTGTTGTTTAATTTACTTTAGTCTGTTGAGTTTATTTTAGTTTATTTTGCTTGTGGTTGAGTAATGTGACAAATTCATTTTATCATCATGGCCACAATTTGTAAAATATTAAAATGATAGTTCACAATTCTTTGCACAAGAAGGCCTTGTTTCTTTATCAAAATAGAGTCATAAAAAGCCACACTGACCTCAAGGTAAAAAAACATTTGAAACAATGAAGGTATGACATATACTGATGTCTGGAAGTGCAAGCTTTGACTCTGGCATTTTCAATGTACATTTTCCTAGGTACTTTATGAAAGTGACAGTTGACATTTGCTGTGCTCATCTGTAACATAAATGGTTTCTGCCAGATACTGCTAGCATCCAATATGTTGCTTTAAATTGCTAGTGCTTTGTTAAAGACAGATTACACTTTAAATACAGCAAATAGACTACTTTTACATCTTGTATTCCTATTCATTATCCTGTGATGTACTGGAAATGTATGTCTATGTTAGCAGGAAGCTTAACTGGCCAGCTGAAAACTATCAAACATTTAGACATGCATACACCTGCAGTCTCAGCGACTAACCAGAATGCTGCCTGACAGTTTCTATGCAGAAAAAACAGGCTACTTAAATCAAAATGACTATACTCTAGAACAAATAGCACATTTACAGTGCTTCATTATGCTGTTCTCATGCATTTAGCAACGTGCTTTGCAAGTGTTTTAGGACTTTAAAAATCACATGATTAATTATGTGTTTGCTGTTAAACTCAGCATCAAGTTGCAAACATACGTGTATACGGTTTCACTTCATATACTCGAAATGCTGAAATCTCAAATTTCAGCATTTCGAGTGCATGAAGCCGAAATCATCACAACACCAAAACCCCACATAGCCGAAATCACAAACCCGAACATACATACGACACCTACACCACAAAAAACATAAACACAACAAAACACCACACATACACATACCTACACTAAACATAAGTGGGAGGCAAGCCTCCCTGCACCCTCCACGTGGGGGGTTGTGCACCCCACACCCTCCCACTTATATATATATATATATATATATATATATACACTAACTCCAAGATCGCACAAACAGAGAAAAAGACAAAAACTCAAACACACACATTCTACAGTCCCTTGCACACACACACACACACACACACACACACACACACACACACACACACACACACACACACACACACACATACACATCAGTTACAAAAACGCTTGCATACACTCACTCACCTGTAAGTCTGAACACAAACATCCCAAGCAAACACTTCCCATAATGTAGCGTCACTGCATAAGCGCAGATTCCACATATTCACATTTGTGCTTATGCACTTTAGCAATTCTGAAGTTTCGGCTTCATGCACTCGAAATTCTGAAATTCGAGATTTCAGTATTTGGAGTATTAGAAGTGAAACCGTGTATACACATGTATAGACATGGGACTCAATACAGAAATTGAGTGGGAAAACTCAATATCCTTGATCACCAAGCTGTTTTACAAACAACTGTAGAATTCAAGCTGGGTACTTGGGACCATTAAAATGGGGTCTGAATGGACCACAAACCCCAGTAGCTATTTCAAATTAGTAGGACCCAGATTTTGTAGGGGTATACAGATTAATAACTGAATTTTAAAACTGCTCTGACAAAGAGTGGAAACCAGTGCAAATCAGACAGGTGAGGTGTAATAAGACAGAAGTTGCTCATTAACAACTGTGCCATGGAATTTTGCACTCCTCTGAAGATGTGCTAAATCATCAGCCAAAAGCTTTAGGCACGGATCACTAAGTGAGAAAATACAAGGACTTAGATCACTGAAGCAAGCTCTGTGGATGGGGCAAAATTCTGAATCCATGCAATATTTTTCACATAGAAAAATGATATCTTGATTGTGGCTGACACATGGCTCCCAGTGTCAAATCTATCATGAAGTACAACACCCCAGATTCATGACATAAATTTCAGTTGATTATCCTTGTAAATGGCCAGTCAAACATACCAATATTGCACGGGTCTTTGCATGGCTGAGTTTCAGATTATTCTCATATATGCAAGCAAGAATCCTCTCCAAATAGACTACTGATGGCACAAAATCAGACACTGAGCCAAGCGAAGGAGAGGAAGACCTGAACATCATCAGTACTTGACCAAAAGGAAATAGCTCTGTCTCTAGGACTCTCCCTCAAGTGCAGCAAATGCACTGTGAATTAACAATGGTGCCAAGACAGACTGTTACAGAACCCAACATTCCACAGGGCAGATTCTGGAATAATGTAATCCTGACTCAACCCTCAAAAACTGACCCAACACATAAAATGGAACAAAATCAAGCACACCTTCAGAAAACAACAGATCAGATTTTAAGATGTTGAATCAAGATTCCGTAACCTGCTGTGCCAAATGTAGGCATGATCATGGAATATACACAAAAACATATATATATATATATATATATATATATATATATATATATATACATACATATATATATATATATATATATATATATATATATATATATATATATATGCGCATATATATATTCCACTGAAATATGTAAATTATTGTCGGTCAACATTTGTTTACCTTACAAAATATGGTTGACTACACAGATAGTTGACAGGTGTATGAGGCTGCAGATTTCTAGGGGGAGGAGAATATGCCCTTATACCGAGATCGTGCAACCCCGGATTTAGTCTATATCATTACCACTTGAGTGTAGGAGAGGGGTGCAGGGGGCTTGTTCCCTGCAAAAAACAATGATTTATTTTATTTTTTTATCTTTTAAGTTTTGCATGCACTGAGACTGTTGCTTGTTGCATGCATAGTTTCATCAAGGCATCTGCAAAGTTTACTTTTTGTGATCAGCTTTGTAAATGTTAATCTTTGGCTGTTTCATTTAATTTCAGTACAACGGCATATATATATATATATATATATATATATATATATATATATATATATATATATGTATAGGTCTATTTCATAACACTGACATTTCATAACAGTGAATTTCATAACATTGAGACCAAAACATCTAAATCTCAAAACAGTGAAAACCCAAAACATTGAAAACTCAGAACATTGAAAGTATGCTTCATAACATTGAAAACTACAATGCATTTGTAAATAACATCCTCTCCACCTATTGTCTCCCTGCATAAATGTAGTAGAAAGTGTGCTTGTTAGTTAGGTGGTGTTGTAGGTGGAGGGGATCTTATTTACTTGTACAATGTAGTCTTCAATGTTATGAAGCACACTTTCAATGTTCAGCTTTCTGCAATTTCGATCTTGTGTAGGGGACCCATATATATATATATATATATATATATATATATATATATATATATATATATATATATATTTTTTTATGGAAACACTTTATATGCTCAAAATCCTGAAATATCGAATTTCAGAATCTCGAGCCCATAAAGCGGAAAGGCTAAAACATTGAACACCCAGAAGTGCGAAATTCAAAATCTCGCTTTTCGGAGATGTTGAATTAGCAGTTCTGCTGTTGCGCTGTGGTCATGGATTCAGGTAAGTGTTTATGTTTTAAGAGTTTTGGGTAGGGGCTGCAGTGTGTGTTCGTGTGTTTTGTTACTGTGGTGTGTGCGTGTGCGAAGGGGATGTAGCTTGTGTGGAGATGTTTCGTGTGTTTGTGTATGTAGTGCGACCTTGGAGTTAGTATTTTTAAGTAGGGGGGTGTGGGGGTTGCAGCCCCCCCTGCTTGTACATAGGATTGGGTTGTGTGTTTGTTTGTGGGGAGGAAGGTGTGTGTATGTGTATGTGTATGTGTGTGGTGTGTGTGAAGTACAGAAGTTGCGATTTTGAATTTTGAGCTTCTGGGTGTTCGATGTTTTAGCCTTTCCACTTTCTGGGCTCCAGATTCTGAAATTCGATATTTCAGGATTTCGAGCATATAAAGTGAATCCATATATATATATACATATACATATATATATGTATATATATATATATATATATATATATATATATATTATACATATATATATATATATATATATATATATATATATATATATATATATATATACACATATTATAGATATATATATATATATATATATATATATAGATATAGATATAGATATAGATATATGCATATGGAAGCAGTTAAAATAATTGAAACTCCCTAATGTTGACATCGCTTTTCTTGATTCACTTTGACAAAATGCATGGCCAAAAGGTATGGAAGACCAGCAGACCACATGTTGACTGAGACTGAATATGCTCCTTCCCTAAGGATTCTGCAATCTTGAGTTAGTTTATATATTTAGCGAAGAGTGTGGTATGCACAGCCTCCCACATATGGGGTATATTACTTTAGTTGAGTAGGTAGCAGTAATACAATGCATACAAATAAAAAGAAGCAATATTCAATAAATGAACTATTGCCAGGGGAGGTTACACAATCCACAGAGTGAAATCACTAAATACTATCATAATGTAAAAGAATTACTCTTAGTTGTATGTCCATACTTTGGGGAGGTGTTTCTTTATCCATATGATGAAGAAAACAGAACAGGTAGGTATACTGAAGGGGTTGAAAAAGCTACCGTGGAGAATTTGGAGAAACTATGCACTGTATTTATAATAATAAAAACTGAAAAGAGAGAAAGGTAAAAGAGGTTGGGGATGGAGTGGATTTGAGAAAAGGGTACAACAGTTCAAAGGTTGGAATAGGTGGAGTTGAGAGAAGGAGTAGAACAGTTCAAATGCATGGTATGGTAATTTAATGAACTCAATGTATTTCAAAGCAATTAATTAGAGGTAAGGTTTGCAAAAGTAGTGATCAGGTGATATTTGGTGCATAGAAGTGGAACACTTTGCATCCTTTAAAAGAATATTTTGCGCAACTATGGGAGATATTCTCAAAGTTTTGGGACAATAAAGGAGGCATTATTGTCTGTGATACATAGTTTTGTTCATCCTATTTGGAATTATAGCAATGAGGGAAGATTGATCTAAGTGAGATCTGGGCATTGGTCACCAAGTAGTAAGGGAAAGGACTCCATTTTAATAGAATTTAAGTCTGGAAATAAAGGATCCTTGTAATGTTTGATCTGACTCATTTTGCCTAAATTCAACTATCTAAAAATGTAATCTGAAACTCATTTAATCTAATCACATTTGACAAAAAGGTGTAGTAACAATAAAGAATAAATGCTGGTGTGGTTTATGCTATTAGGATAGGTCAACTCCTAGGGTAAATTAGTTTAGGGCAGCATTTAAACCTTGCTAATACCCCCACAACAAGTTTCTGTTTGTGCATTAGCAGTGATTCACTGTGTGTGTGTTTTTCTCCTTTCTCTGTGGTTGTGCCACCATGGAGTTAGTACATTTAAGTAATGAGGAACTGCAGTGAAGCCCCCCCCCCCCCACAGGGTGGTGCAGGGGGTTTTGTCCCCATCCACTCAAAAAGACAAAAAAGTAAAAGAACAAAACTTTTGCTGGAAATTTTCTGTATCTGATATTTTAGATGAAATGTGATTTGATTAGATGTGTTTTAGTGCTGTGATTAGATAAAATGTTTCTTAGATGAAATATAATACAGCTATCTATTTCTCTCTCTCTCAAAAAATATATATATCAATATATCTATATATATATATATATCTATATATATATATATATATATATATATATATATATATATATATATGTGGACAGAAAAAGTTTACACACCCCTGTTATCATGTCAGGTTTTTGTGATATAAAAAAATGAGACCACAATAAATAATTTCAAAACTTTTCCCACCTGTAATGTGACCTATAACCTGTACAATTCGATTGAAAAAAAAAACAAATCTGTCAGGGGAAAAATATAAAAAATAAAAAGCATACAATATGCTGGTTGCAAGTGTGCATACCCTTAAGCTAATACTTTGTTGTGTGTGCACACCCTTAAACTAATACTTTGTTGTGTGTGCACACTCTTAAACTAACACTTTATTGAAACACCTTTTGGTTTAATTACAGCATTCAGTCTTCTTGGGTAGCAGTCTAGCAGCATGGCACATCTTAACTTAGCAATATTTGCCCACTCTTCCTTGCAAAAGTGCTCCAAATCTGATAGATTGCAAGGGCATCTCTTGTGTACAGCCCTCTTCAGGTCACCCCACAGATTTTCTGTTGGATTTAGGTCTGGCCTCTGGCTGGGCCATTCTAAAACTTTAATTTTCTTCTGGTGAAGCCATTCTTTTGTTGATTTGGATGCATGCTTGGGGTCATTGTCATGTTGAAAGGTGAAATTCCTCTTCTTCTTCAGCTTTCTAGCAGATACCTGAAGGTTTTATGCCAAAAGTGACTGGTATTTGGAACAGCTCATAATTCCCTCCACCTTGACTAAAGTCCCAGTTCCAGCTGAAGAAAAGTTACCCCAAAGCAAGATAATGCCACCACCATGCTTCACTGTGGGGATGGTATTCATTTGGTGATGTGAAGTGTTGTTTTTGTGCCAAATGTACCTTTGGAATTGGGGCAAAAAAGATCAACCTTGGTCTCATCAGACCGTAACACATTTTCTCACATGCTTTTGGGAGACTTGATGTATTGTTTTGCAAATTTTAGCTGGGCCTGGATGTTTTTCTGCATAAGAAAAGGCTTCCGTCTTGCAGCCCTACCCAATAGCCCAGACATATGGAGACTACAGGAGATTGTTGTTACATATAGTACACAACCAGTAGTAGCCAGAAATTCCTGAAGCTCCTTCAGTTTTGCTGTAGGTCTCTTGGCAGCTTCCCTGACCAGTTTTCATCTTGTCTTTTCATCAATGTTGGAGGGACGTCCAGTTCTTTGCAACGACATTGTTGTCCCATATTTTTTCCACTTTCTGATGACTGTCTTCACTGTGTTCCATAGTATATCCAATGCTGTGGAAATTTTTTTGTACCCTTCTCCTGACTAATACCTTTCAACAACGAGATCCCTTTGATGCTTTGTAAGCTCTCTGCAAACCATGGCTTTTGCTGTAGCAGGCAACTGAGTAAATGTCAGGAAAAGAAAGACGGAATGCTGTAATTAAATCAAAAGGTGCTTCAGCAAAGTATTAGTTTAAGGGTATGCACACACAACAAACTATTAGTTTAAGGGGGTACACACTTATGCAACCGGCATATTATACGGTTTATATTTTTTATATTTTTTCCCCTGAAAGATATGTTTGTTTTTCAATTGAACTGTACAGATTATGGGTCACATTAAAGGAGGGAAAAGTTTTGAAATGATTTATTGTGGTCTCATTTTTTATATCACAAAAACCTGGCATTTTAACGGGGGTATGTACATTTTTTAAATCCCCTGGACCCCACAACCCTTGCTAAATAAATATACTAACTCCAAGATCACACCAGAGTGAGGGAAATGGTAAATATCCCATTCTGCAGTGTACGGCTATATCCATTCAAAACATTCACAAGTTTCAAATCTTTGATCTTGTAGTCTTGGCCGTTTAAAGTTTTGAAACTTCTAGCTTCTGAAGGGGATATACAAACAAACACACACACACACACACACACACACACACACACACACACACACACACACACACACACACACACACACACACACACACACATAGCTGTATATGGCATTACAACAGGCATGTTTTTAAAAGACTAGTAGGTTGCAAGTTTGACATTCCCACCTTTAAATGTGTATAGTCTTATCAATTTCAGCAGCCTTGTTTGTGAGTCACATTGCCCAGAGCAATATGACATTCTGGCTGGCTCGGGGGGTGGGATCAGTCAGCATGGTATGTGGCTTGATGTAATTATGTAGTACTTTTACATTTCAGACCAACAAGAAAGTGTCAAAGATCACTGTAACTACACAGGGCAGCTACAGCACCAAAGTAGGTGTGTATTCTCTATGTGATGAGAAAGTGTAGTATATATACACTGAATATTGACTGGACAGTACTGAGCATTTCCTGTGGGTTAGTACTGCCAGGTATTCTTTCTGGATTATTTATGTACTCACTATGCATCCATGAGCCCACAACTGCTTATGCTCACCAATCACTGACCCCTGTGTGAATCCTGTTATAAGTTCTTACCCTACACTTAACCTTAACAACAACTTGTGGTTAAGTGTACGTTTTCTGAATACAGCACAGTCTTGTGGACATCAACATGAAATGACTTTACAAAAGAGGAATATCAGCAAACATATCCTTAAACAGATGGTAAGAAAAGGTTCTTACTATCATGCTTTAAGTAAATAAAAATATTTGCCAAGACTTCTTGGCATGAGTTAATACTATTGAGTAGTTAGCAATAACTTCTGGCCTGGAATCAATTGCTCTCCTAAGTGATTTGGGCATCCTACCAGTTGCACTATGGTCAAGTACTGGAAAAACTGGGACTCAATAAAAATATACTTTCATTGAATGAGATGACTCTGACTTTGTTGTCAAAACTACTTTCCAATAAACTGGATGCTTGCAAGCCGGTATGAAGCCAGCAATTTGTACTAACTAAGCAGGCATGCTGTGGAGAGTCTGAGAAAACAAGAGTTATTCTGTACATCTAGGATAATGAACCCCATGTGAAAGAAATCTTATAAGTGAGCAACAAAAGCAAAATACAGCAAATAAACAGTTCAAGTGGCAGATTTTTAAACCTGTATTAGTTTCTACCTTGGTTCCATTAGCTCATTAGATTGAAAATAACATGAAACATATTAAATATATTGAACCAGTTTAATGTTATCTTTAGAAATGCTCAGTTTCAGCTGCCTTTCTCTAGTGATAAGATAGTGATAAGAACTGTGCTTTCTATAAGTGAGGAGTTATCACTCTTAGTATTTCCAGCAGTAATGGTTTATTCCCACAACCAATCTTTGCATATTGTATTAGAAGTGAACAGGTGACCAATGCAGGCTGAGGTATATTCCAGTTTATTGAACCACAAAAACACGAAATCACGAACTAGTACACCACAGAATGAACGCCTTCACATTAACAGCGTTTTCGTCCAAATGGACTTCATCAGAAGTCTAAGCCTCTTTGGTGAGGAAGGCACATGTACAAAGCAACTATATCCAAAGTGATCAAGGTACAATCCCCTGACACTGTAGGGAACTTAAATAGCTCATCTAAAAATTCCCAGGAGTCTATCAAGTAAAAAGGAGAATTTTGTACCAAAGTTTTCAGGAAAACATCTAAAACTGCTGAAATGTATTCAGTTGTTGTTTTCCCGGAAACTACAACGTGTCTCAAGGCAGGATCCTGAGGATTCTTGTGTGCTTTGGGAATACCAAACATTTTCCCTATTATAGTCGGTGAGTCCACTTTCGTAAAATCAAGTTCCCAATCAGTAATAAGACCCTGTTTAAATTTAATCTTTAAAAGGTAAGGCTAACTAAGCACTTGTCAGTGTAGCTAAAACTAAGTGAAATTTCTTCAGGGGTGACAATTTTGTAGTGGTCTTTATTTGCCAGGGCTTCATTCATTTTAAGCTTTAGTGTTTATTATGACAATACCCTTTGCTTTCATAATTCTTATATCTTTATTGTTAATCAACTCTTGGAGAGCTTTTCTTTCATCACCTGATAAGTTAAACCATTTTCTAATAGGTTAGATTTTGAGATATTCTCTAATGTAATTTTCACAAGCCATAGACAAATGTTGAGTGTGGCATTCAGTGGAGTGTTAAATGTAATTTTTCTTTTTAAAGGGTTAGGCGGTACAAAGCTTTCATCCATCAAAGGGTCAGTGATGCTTGATGCAATTGAACAATTCACAAGCGATTCAGTTAAAATTCCACCAGCAAACTATCTAGAAATAAGTCCCCTTCTTTATCACTTTCAATATCAGAGTTAGGGCATTCATTAAAAACAAACTTATTACTGCTAAGACTATGTTTAAAATTTAACTTTCTACAAAACAGTTTTAAGTCTATGATAACATTTGCTGTTGATGCGAAGGTACAAAGTTCAAGCCTTTTCCTAAAACTGCTGTTGTGGCAGCATCAAGTTTAATGTCAGTAAGATTAAATATGTTGTCTGAAAATAGTTGAATTTTGGAATCATAAAAATCAGTTATTTTTGAAAGCTTCAATATATTGATTTAATCTAATATGGTTAGCAAATGATTTGATTATTAAAACAAACATTACAGGAGATAAAGGGAATCTCTGTTTGGTTCCTTTACTAATATTAAACCTATGTGAAATAAATGGTCCTATTTTGATTAATGCTTTGCAATATGTATATAAATGTTCAATAATATTAATAAAAACATCAAGGAAACTGAAGGAAAAATTAAAGTTTTAAATAAAAACTCCAGTTGACTGAATAACATTCTCGCTCAATGACTAAGCTTATCAATGCTAGCTCTTTATTCAAACTGGTAGCAAAATTTATTATTGTAATCTACTTTGTTATATTGTCAAAGGTAAGTCTGTTAACTACAAAGCCAGTCTGGGTCTTTATCAATGACAGTGTCCATAATATTTCTCAGTCTTAAGGTTAAAATACATGTAAAAATGTTATAACTAACACTGAGAAGAGATGCAGGTCTGTCAGAAGATATCAGAATTTTATCTTTCCCATGTTTATAAATAGGTGTGATCAGTAAAAAGCTCCAAGATGGAGGGATTACATTTGAACTGTGTGCTAGTTGAAAGGCATCATGGAGTAAAAAAATAACATCAGGAGAGAGAAGTTTATAAAATTATATTGAAATACCATCCAGACCTGGAGCTTTACTATTTTTACAATTTCATTATATTGTCTGTTTAAAATTGTACTTTGATGACAATTGTGCTTCTTTACTATTTTTTGTAAACAGTATTTTGTTAGATTATCTATGCCATAGTTTTCACTTCTATTAAGTTCTTTGTGATATTTTTGACAAGTTTTAGCATTTTTACAATATCAGAAGTTTCCTTTCTAGTATTTAGACTAAACTATTATTTATTAGAGAGTATTTTTTAATTCCTTTGCTCCTATTCTGTAATATATGGAAGTGTCTTTGGAAAATGGAATAACTCAATAATTTAAGCTTTTCAAGAACAAACCCAGTTTCATTAGATATTTTCAGTTAATCAGCTATTTTTAATGGTATCTATGTTACTTAATCTATTTTATGGAGGTTTATCTTTCCTTAGTTCTTGCATGTTCAAATTTTCTCTATCATAATCTTTATTTATTTATTTTCTTTGAGACCAGTCCCCCATTTTATTATTTATATGCACTTTAAGGGAATCCCAAAGAATAATGTTTCTCACAATTGGATTGTCACTGAATGATAAATTATACAAACATTTTTAAATATTTCCATGAGCCCCTTAATTTTGTCATATATGTCAGAATTATGTATATGATTTTAAACCTTTGTATGTCTGTTTGTTAAATCCACACTTACAAATTCTGATCAGAAATGGATCAAACAATGGTTTTAAGATTAGCTGTTTCTAATAAACCTAGTGAGGCATGAATTCTGTCAGTACAAGTCAGAGTACCATGTATATAGCAGCAACAAGTGTAAAATAAAGGATCTTTATCAGTTTTGATTGTAAGATTTTAAGATTATTAACAGATAATAATTTATGTAGATATTTTTAGGGAGATACATTTTTAATCTTTAGTTCAATACTTGAATTATATTTGTCCATTATGCAGTGAAAGTTTCCTGTCAAAATTCAACATCCTTTCCAGGAACTTTGTAAAATTTCCATGTGCTCCCTTACTACTTTTGAGTCAATACCAGGAATCAAAGAAAAACTGGAAAAAGGTATTAGCTGTTACTTATGTTACTTCTTCTTAGTCTATTCACAGGATCGTTAGCCTTTTCAATGAATTACAAGTGCTTTTTGAAGCTGTCTAGTGCACAGAAAACTACACTACATGACCAACTTACTGGTGGCACCAATAAGTTAAAGTATTACACTCTCTTTTTGATAATGTGATTATATTTTTCCATCAATTTTACTCTTGTTTTTAAACACATTTCTGAGTAGTACCTCACATTCTTATTGGAAGTGGGAAGATTAATGTCTGATTTGGCACTCAAATTGTATGCTAATTAGATGTCTAGATTTTTAATTAGATACTCCTACCTTTTAAAGGCCTTTTTTCATATTTTCAATAGTTGCAGGTTGAGGTGAATGTGGGCAGACATCTTGCTTCTACAGCATGGTGCAGTAATGTTTACTTGTAGAGGAATTGCATATAGGTCTACAGATGTTGCTAAGTTCATGTTTACTTTTTAAAAGTCAGCTGCTGAAGTTGAAGATTGCTAGCAAACTGCAGGCCATGTTCCTGCATTCTGTACAAGCCACAGTCGATAGTAGTATTTTCTATAATACCGAATCAAAGCCTTCTGACAAGTCAACAGAGACACTCCATTTAACTCAATATGCTTTATACATTTATGGATGTTAATTGTTTAATTGCAGCAGTGCTGGTACTATGTCCCTTGTAAAAAAAGAAAAAAAAAAAAGAACAAAGAAAAAACATGCTGTTGTTTATATTAGATTTTCAATTATCAAAATGGGTGCACTACACTCAGCAATTTTTCAGCCTGACCAAGACTACAAACAAAGCACTACCAACAAAGCATGTCAAATATAACACTAAACATAATAAAAGTACAGTATTTATTAACAACAAGAAATAGCAAGAATTTATACAATAATCATGCTATATGATCAGTTGAATAGTTACAGAAATAAAATAAAACATTTCATTTTTCTGTAGTACATGGGTTATGCCTGATTTTATTTTATTTGTTTTACTGAACATTAAGACAAGGCCAAAGGCGGAATCCTAAGACTAATGACATCATGATCCTGATACTTAAGTGAGTGGCAGTATGACTAACAAAATACTTGTGATCAAAGACAGACAAAGATCAAAAGTAATCAACTTAAAGATTAGAATATTAAGGAGGTGGCAGCTCTGTCTGCCAAGACCAAAGAGCTTTATACAATAATAGAAACTGATGTTTGTTTGCTTGTTGCTGGGAAATTCCCAGAGTATGGTTTGAAGGAGGGGTAGATATGAGGAGACAAAAGTTACTTAAGAAAGGGAATACACTAGGTTGGGTATAAGAATACCTTTACCAACATGCATTCAATTTATCAGTGAAAGAAAATAAGTGATTTGCTAGAAAAGTTGCAATTGATCAAATGCTTTATCATTATGACTTCTGATATCAGTGTGGTTATTAGAGAGTGAGATTAAGAAATGCACCCAAACAGTTAATAGTCTGATTAAGAGAATCAAAAACAAGAAGAGGAGAATAATTGTTAGGTTTCTGATAAGTGCCACCACATAGTGACAATCATGTTTCTAATCCAGAGTTTTAAAAAGTCATTCTGCAGAAAGTTTTGAGGATGTGTAGGTCTCCTATCAACAGTGTAAGATCATCTAGATAAAAAGTATTTACATATTGAATCTGTAAAACCTGATATTTAATAAAAAGGAAAAGTATGATAGGGCCCAAGACTGAACCATGAAGAACTCCAGAAAAGCCATAATCTATGACTGATCTTTCATTTTTAAGAGGCTTGGAAGGTCCTGTCTTACAAATAATTAGTGAATGAGGCTAGATTTGTAGGATCAGAGCTAGGTTTGTCAAGCTAAACTAAAGGACAAGACTGATTAACAAGGTTGAAAGGGTTCCTATTAGAAGACCGAAGACGCATTCTTTTGAATGCGTCTTGGTTGAACTTAAAAGACTGAAATGGCAAAACATTGAAGCAGCTTTTAAGCAAATTCTTTCCCTGGGAAAGAATATGCTTGGCCGCTTTGTTACTTTGCCCTTTTCGGCACTGTAGTGCAGTCTCGGAGTTGATATATTTAAGTAGGGGGGGTGTGGGGCACAGCCCTCTACTTAATGTAATGTTTAAAGTGTTTTGTTTTTTATTTATTTTTTTTTGTTGTAACAGCAATTTTTCCACAGTTCGACATTGTAAGCTTTCGCTTACATAGGGTCGGTTAATCACCGTTCTCTTTTTTAAGCATTCGGTGATCTAATATAGACCCGGTTGAAAGCCCTCGCTAGAGCAATGACCAAACCATCAGCCTGATACACATTTTTAATATCTAGATGGTGCATTCACCATAAAAATAAGTTATCCCAGTATTATATGCTTGTTCTAAAACAGGCTGGGTATGGTTAAGCAGACCATCTCCATTAATATAGTCAAATCTGAAACATTTTCCAGGATTTCTGCAATGTGAAGAATGTTACAGAATGGGCAAAGGTGAGAAGGAGAGACAAGGATTAAACAGATTTAGGAGGGACTGACATCTTCTTACATCAAGTTTTTATAATCCTATACATAAATAAAGAGTAGAAATGTGAGCAAGGAACTTCACCAAATGAAAAGCTGACAACATGAGAAGATGAGGAAATATTCATACCCTGACAATTCCCAGGATTAAATAAACTCCATTTAAGCTCTGCATTCAGCCTACAAGAAGTTTGGTGAGCGGCGGCATGCACCACCAAGCAATGCATATTAATGGTGCACACCATGTCTAAGCAAGGTTTTGTAGCTGGCAACAGTGTTGCAGGCCAAGAAACCATGCAAGTGAATGCAGACATCAATTCTGTTTAAAGCAGAGATCCTATGTTCCATGGATTTGCGTGGAATGCCACAATGATCACTAGGACTTTACAGATAGCTTTCAATCTGCATAAAGGCCAACATAATGTGGGGACAATGAACTAGAAATTAACTAGAAATAGGGACATATTTGACATAGATATCACACAGAAATGTGGTAGAATGGAACTTAAACATACCTGTCAACCTCTTAGAGCAAAAAATCTGGACAAAGCCACAAATAATGGGGGAGACAATGGGCCCAAAATAGGGATATATTCTAATATTGCTCTTCCAAACTTAGAAAGGTGATAGAATAAAAGGTTGCACAGTGGTGTGAATTTTCTGAAGAGCATGAAGTTTTAAACTCAAATGTCTGTCATCAGTTTCTGACTTCAATCTGCAAAGACATGCCAATGAATTGCCAGAAAACCAAAATGCTATGAGGGAAAGATCAAAAATATGAGACAAAAACTGGACATTCTGTACAAATCAGGACAACTGAGAGGTATGAACTCAAATATATGCAATATTGACTCACATCAGTCCTAAGATCATCCTAGTGATATGGCAGAATGCCACAAATGTGATAAGGAACACGTCTGGACATCCTGGGAATATCTGGACAGTTGTGAGGTGCGAATGGAAAGTTTATGGTCCAAGCACAGTACAGAACTGTATCTACAGTGCAGAGATTTATGATATCCCATTCCTGACATTCTGTACTGTAGCTCTGTAAATGATCTGTAATGGGACATGAACTGCAATGTAAAATGAACACTCAGGCGAAGTGTGTGTATTGAATAGGGACAGAAAGATAAATTGTGGGAATGAACAAGGGAATAATTATAGGTGAAAAAACCTAATGTACAACAGAAGAGGGCATGTCATTGGAAGATGGTTGTATCAGCAACACCAATCACATACCTATATGGTACAGTTGGGACTGTACAATGAAAATGTGTTTTATGTGACTGTCACACAAGGTGCCCTAATGGCGAGGATGTCTGTGTGAGATAAGCATCCTTACATAAATAATGGAGAGGATCTCTATCAGGGATCTGACATACAACAGGGGTAGAGTGCATATTGTGAAGCTATGCAAACTGATATGCCTGAATATGAGTGTACTCTTAGCAGAGGGCAGCAAGATGGTCACAGGTAAAAGCTCATGGAAACCATTACAAGAGCCAACCACAATCATTGACAATATCAGAATAATACTACCAGTAATCCCATGCCTCTGACATAACATATGTGATTTAGAGTGATAAGAGATGAATCTGCACACACACACACATACACACTTGACCAATTATTATGATACATCCACATTCTATGAGGGTAACCATGCACACTGTCCTGGCACTATAACATCTGCTCGAGGCATTAGGAGGGACACTGCTATATTTGCATAAGACAGTATGGACAAAATAGGCTGGTTGAATTGTATATGGCACAATCCGCACTGTCACAAACAATTTACATGCCATTAATGCTGTCACTTTTTATATAGTATGTGCATAAACAGAATAGGTAGCACACATGCATCTGGTGTAACAACTTGATTGGTACTCTGCACCATCAAAAAGTCATGTATATTCCACAGAAAGAATACCTAGCTATGGCCAATAAGCTGTGTGACAGCTCACTGTGACAAATGTGGTAAACTTCAGTTACACATAACTGGAAGATGTGTAGGGAGGTACATGAAGAAGGGTGCATTGTACACAGTTATTGGTGTGATAAAGGCTGGGAACCATGAAGATATTAAGGCCACGATGTAGATGTTCATGTACCCAGTACTTGTGTTACATTCAAGGGAGTAGTCAGCACTGTAACCACATGCTGGTGGATGTACCATTTCCCATCTACCGCAGGAGAGGTCACCTATTGATCTGATTAAAAGGTTTGATATCCACGTTATACTTGGGTGGTGTGTTTGTTTCCTGACTTAACCAATCCCCCTATATTTCTTGTCAATGCGGGTGTTGTCATGGTTGTTGCGAAATTTTTTTGCATGAGTTCATACTGTCTGTATTATACTCATATCACAGTTGTAGTCAATGATTGCCCATAACCTGTAGTCCTTCAGGCAGTTTTTGTACACATGATGTGTATGTCATCTGTGATGTCCATCACTTACCTAATGGATGGAAAAAGGCCTAGTAGACAGCCTTGATGTACAGACCTGATCACTGGACCTGAGATATAGGTCATGTTAAACATTTCAACATAGTGAGATGCTACATATGTGATACACTGGTCTACCCATTTGGTGATATAGCTGTTTATGGCCATATATGACAGTGCTGATTGAATAGTTCAGTGTGGATTTGTGTCAAATGCCTTGACCTGGTCAAGTTCCACAAAATGAAACAGTTGTCATTATGCATGCCCTCGATGACCTCTTTGAGGACATCTATCAGATGTAACAGACGGGATGTAGCATTAACAAGTCACACAGGTCTGTTGCACACAGCTGGAATATTACTAGTGTGCATGTAGAAGAGGTCCATGATGACATGTTGGTCTACTTCACAGTCAAGGAGAGTCAGGATGTCTGTATATATGCATGCATCAGGTGCTGTCCCCAACTCAGATGGATGCATGTTGATGCGCATGCTTGTATGGGAACAAAGCCTAGGTGGAGGATGTGTTGAAGTATGTATTCAAATGTATCAGGAAAGTGTACGTGTTGAGTCATGCCATAAGTGATCTGTGATGTCGTCACAGCCCATTGATTTCATGTGATAGGCCTGGATGAAGGTAAGACAGTGCATACTGCCTATCTTGATCTAGCCTAGGGTTTTGACATAATTCCCCATGCAAGTAAAATTGAGAAACCCTCCCAGCTGGGGATTAACCCTTATGCCAGTAGATGGGTAACCAATGAGCTCACTGACAGAACACATACTGTGAAAGTTGGTGAATTAACCTGTACCAGTAGAACTGTCACCTTTGGCACGCCATAGGTATCTGTCCTTGGCCCTTCACTGTTTGGACTCTATTTCTCAATGGTTCAAGCTAAGCTATATGGCCTTTGGCTTACCAGGTTTACTGATTCTTGCATATTGGGTGCAATCATTGAGTCCACCAATGAGATAACATAGTACAGGTGGAGCTAACGCAGACAAATTAATAGTAACAAAGGCACACAATCTACTTCTAAGGAATGTGTCTTTATTTATGTTGTCCATCTGAAAGGTGGAATTACATGTAAATCATAGCATTGACAACAGTCCTGCTATGCTGAAATCCAGTGATGCAAGCACAGGGAACACATGTAGACAGCAATCTGAACTTTGACCACCAAGTGTCCACACTGTTATTGAAAGTCCATTTTGTGTACATCATAAGTCATGCCATCATATTCAGATCTTAGAATGGTATGACAGTAATGAACTCGAAACTCATAAGAAAACTAATAGGGTATAATGCTCTCTTTTTCAGGTACCTCACCAGACACATGCAGCAGCTAATGAGATCACAGGCCTTTCTCAACAAGATAACACAGGGCCTACAAACCATACCATGATGTATGCGGCTAGATTAAAAGCCATGTTACTATAATCTGTCTTGTATAGGATGAAGTGACTTCTACCTGGCCTGTAGGCCAGTGTCTGACCCCACACTGCTTGGATTACTGCATATCCAAAAATCTGATATAGCTGATGACATCAGCAGTGTCTGTTTAGGAGAATATCATAAGAGCAGTGTTCCACATACTGTGTAAAATGGTCTCTGTAATGTGAAGCAAGAGCTCAGACAAACACGCACGCACGCACGCACACACACACACACACACACACACACACACACACACACACACACAGTTGACTGCATTGAGAATAGAAGCCTTACCCAAGTACACAGACTATGAAAGTCAGTACTTTGCACTAGTGCCACAGCAGAAGTCTGACTTACAGTGTCTCAGACAACTCTTTTTAGCTGAAGACATCAGCAGTGTCTGTTGAGGAGAATATTACAGTGTCCTAAATGCTGGTGTAAAATGCTCTGTAATGTCAAGCAACAGCTCACACACACACACACACACACACACACACACACACACACACACACACACTTAACTGCAGTGAGAATAGAACTCCTACCTAAGTACACAGACTATAGAACTCAGTACGTTATGCAAATTCCACAGCACAAGTCTGACTTGGAGTGTCTCAGACAACACTTTATAGCTGATGACATCACCTGTGTCTGCTGAGGAAATTATAAGTGTCCCACATGCCACATGCTGGTGTAAAATGCTGTCTGTAATGTCAAGCAAGAGCTCACACACACACACACACACACACACACACACACACACACACACACACACACACACACACACACACACACACACACACACATGCATACACACGCACACACACACACTTAACTGCACTGAGAATAGAATCCCTAGCTAAGTACATACACTGCAGAACTCAGTACTTTATGCAAGAGCCACAGCACAAGTGTGAATAGGTGTGTCATGGACAACACTTTATATGACATCAGCAGTGTCCACTGAGGAGTATATACCAGTGTCCCACATGCTGGTGTAAAATGCTCTCTGTAATGTCAAGCAAGAGCTCACACCCACACAGACACACACCCACACACAGGTGACTGCAGTGAGAACACAACCCCTTCCTAACTACACAAACTTCAGAACACAGTACTTTACACAAGTGCCACAGCACACGTTTGACTTTTACAATCATTTGTGTGTGTCAAACCCTTATGTCATATGTTACCATCATCAGGGGAATCTACATGAGTGCTTCCAGTTAACAGCCATCTGCAATCTTGGTAAACCACAAGCCAGCTACTATTGCCTGCACTTCAGGCAAGTAGTTTGTAAACAGTAGAGGGCCTAGCGGAAATCCTTGTGGTATTCTAATGGTAAGTGGCTAGTGGTGGAGGTGCAGTCTCCAACTTTGAGTGTGTGTATTCTGTCTGTGAGCCAGTTTGCTTAATCCCACATGGAAGATCTTCACAATGAGACATGAATGGGGGATAGTGTCAAAGGCCTTGGATAACTCCACATAGGCAGTATGTATTGTTATCCCTCATCCAGGTTTTTGGAGTCAGTATCAAAGAAGTCCACAAGATTTAATAAACAAGATCTATCCTTGACAAAAAGAAAATGGGTCAGGTAAAGTGGGCTGAAGGTCAGCTATGTCCCTGTGGATAAGGTCCATGCTGATTCCTTCCCTAACCTTGCAGATATGGATTTTTAGATGTATGGGTCAATAGTTGTAGTTCTCCATGTTACCAGATTGAGGTACATTGCATATCCCACAACATTTGAAATTACATTTTGTAATGTAGGTGATATGTCTGTGGAAAAAGTACTGAGACACCAGGGTTGCAGTGCTTAGGGGGTGACAAGACATGGATGTAATGAAATATGTGACATATTGTTAGACAAGACTATCAGTTTGTAATGTTTCCACACATAATTTCATGTCACAGACAGGAAATAGACAGTAAATACCAGTAATACAGAATAATATGTAAATGTCTACAGCACATTGAGCAGTGAGGTTGCACAATGGTTGAAGTAAATACACATGCGAGATACACATGTTTGCATACAGTTAAGCAGTGTGCAAATGAAAGATGCATTGCTGAAGTCTGATAGCTAGTACTGAGTCTATGAAACACACCTGCTGCTTAACTGACTCTGTGGCAGCAGGTGTTAATGCATTGATGCATTCCATTTTGTGGCCAGATAGTATTGGGTTCAATTCAAGGAGTACCTAATACTTTTAAATAATTTAATTTACAGAGAGATAATGCAATGACATGAATATTTTTGTAGTACATGGGTTGCTGTATGTTGGTAAAGCGCAGCAGAGTTAAGTCGCATTGCGTGGGGGTAACCACAGCAGTTTGCTGCCACTCACCATTGCTGCATGTTGGTGCCCGATGTGCACCTCCACACAAACATGGAGTCTAAAAAGTGAAGGAATCCATTGCTTTTCTAGCAACTTACGTGTGTTGTGTGTGATTCTATTTTTTGACCAGATTAAAGTTGTGAAATGGGGTAGATAGGAAAGTGGTGAAATGGGGAGCAAGTAGAGGGAATTACAAAGGGAAAACAGGGCAAGAATATGTAGGAGGGCAGTAGGAAAGAACCATAGATATCCATTTCTTTACCAGTGCAAAGTGAACATATGTGAAAAATATTAACTAATTTGGACTGTCACCTCCAGAGAGAGGGGTGACCACAATGGAATCATGTTGTATAGCCAATTGGACTGAATCAAGTGTGTCAAGAAGACACGTATGAAATGGAGAACTATGTATGGGATTTTTTTTTTTGTGGGACAGGTGCCCATTTAATTTTTATTTCAGAGAGACGGGAATGTTGGGGAAGGGAAGTAGGTATGTCTGGGTCAGGTACATTAGGTAGGTAAAAAAGCAACTGCAGGCAGACAAGACAAACAAGACAAGAGACAGGGGTGGTGATGGACACAAAAGGTTGGGGGATGCCATGATTAGGGTGAGGGTGGGGACATCCCGAGCCCAAGGTTATGAAGCTGGGAGACAGTGAGAACTGAGTCCTCACCCACTGGACTGCCATCTCACTCTGCTGGTGGCTGGAGTGCTTGATGTCTCTTCTTCCTCCTCCTAGTGCTATGCCAAATGAGGGAGAGCAGCCTGTCCAGCTAGTGTAAGCATACACCAACAGTGCAGGTCACCACCCTATGCACCATCCCTGACATCTCGCTGCAGGGGATGAAATCACCACCTCTGTCACTGCTCCTGACGGTAGCTCTGTATCAACATCCAGGGCAGGACTACCTCAGGGTGCAGGTAATGCAGGAGTAGCAGAGGCAGTGCTGCCAGGTTGGCTCCTCGGTGTGCTGAGAGTCAATGCTGCAGCCAGTGGAGTGGGGGCAGGCTGATCCAGTGGGGCTGGTCTACTTTTCTATGCTGTGGAAGATTTAGTGATGTGGTACACATGGATGACATGGACACATTTTGATGACATATAATTAAAATAAAAATAATTAAAACAAAAAATAAATTAAATAAAATAAAAACATAAAAAACATTTATAAAAAAATATATATAAAATAAAATAATAAAATTAAAAACATTCTTAAAAATAAAATAAGATAAAAATAAAGAAAATAAAAAACAGAGATAAGGTTTGGGGTGAGAGAAAAAAAAAAGATACGATTAGTACCTTCATATGTGACATACAATGCATTAGTACAATTTTACAACTCTATTGTCTTAACTTTTACATTTAGGTCTACCACCTCCTAACAGATGCACAGTACACTATGGATTACAGCAGGTAATCCTTGATGGATGGCAGAGAGGTGCAGCAGTTTGTGTTGTCGCCTCAAAGCAAGAGGTTCTCCAGTGTTTGATTCTCAGCTGGGGTGCCTTCTGTGTGGAGTCTGCATGTCCTCCCTGCATCTGTTTGGGTTTCCTCCCTTGTTACAAAGACATGTGTCTGGAGTGGTTCCCCCGGGCCTCCACTAAAAATTGGCTCATTCCAAGTCAGACTTTCCCGGTAAACAAATGTTAAATAAATAAATAATGTACATATATTGCACATATGCGTATTCCAATTATACAGATAACAGTTTACAGCAGAGCATTTGTGCCACTGGTATAGAGGTTTTAATTTAATGTAAATATTATTGAAGAAATAACAGTATTGTACAGTTGTGAAGTATAGTATTAGAAGTGGCAATCTCTGACTAAAGTCTAATACTGGAGTCTTACAAATGGTTTGTGCTACAGACTAATGCATGCATACTTACTTTTAAAGTTGGGATATGCATGCTCAGTTTGATACAACTCTATAAAATACCTAAAAAATATCTTTTATTGCTTCAATAACACTACTCTTCTGCTGCATACATACCACTTGCTTCCCTCAGTCTTGCCAATCTAGCTCCATAGGCTCAGATACTACACTCCCAATCACTAGCAGCTCGGGAAAAAAACAGGACAGAACAAAAGACTATTATGCATACCAGTTTTGCCCATATTCAACTTTCTAAGTCTTACAAGTACTCTCCTGAGTTGATACTTACATAGATATGGGTTGTACTCCATCCTAAATTCCTCAATCCAACAGTAGACAGCATCTGCCTTCCTCCTCTGTAGGTCATTAAAATGATGCCTACATTGCTCTGCAGTGCATAAGATACCAGTGGCACTGGATACAGACTGGGCTAAACTATCACATGCTGAAGGTTTGTACTGAGAGCCAGAATAGTCTAACTGCAGAAGCCTTTGGCTTTGGTGCTTTACTAGGAGTCCAGTGAATATTCCGGACTCCTGACTACCCCACATCTGTGCCCTAAACCTGACACCTTTCCCACTAATGGCTGGCATGTCTATCTACCAGTGGATCTAGTGCAATGGAGACTGATGCTTTCCTGCCATTTCCAGTTATCGCATTTACTGGAGTGGTCACAATCATGCAACATGTTTGTGCAATGGTGCACAGACAGCAGCAGTGCCAAGCAGTAAGGAATGAGAACATTGACTTTAACACTGTGGGATTAAAACCTATGCATAAGGGGCAAAACATTTAGTTTCACAGGATTGATTTTCCATCTTTGGCACAAAAGAAGTGCTGCTCAGACATACTCAGGCATCATACATAAATGACCAAGCTGAAGTATCCACGAAAGGACAAGCCAGCACTAAAGGTCCGATGTTTTAATAAAGCCAAATGAACCAAAAATACACAGTAACACACATTAATGCATACACTGTAGTACAAAGCATTTTCGTCAGTATTCCAAAGACTTCATTATATGCAGGACTGAAAACCAACACTCTATTTATATACAAGCTCATTTCCTGTTAAAATCACTGGACACTGATTTAAAAAGACTGAACAAACAGTGTATGTGTTAATTTGTGTTACTGTGTGTTTTTGGTTCATTTGGCTTTATTAAAACATTGGACATTTAGTGCTGGCATGTCCTTTCATGGGTACTTCAGCTTGGATACATAAATGCAGGTGACACTATGAGCTGTTAAACATGTATTTGTGTGACCTACCTGACAAGGTTATTGGATATAGGTTCATAGGTAGGTACTAGGCTATTGGACCTAGGGCCTATATAAGCCTAGCCATAAAGGTACCCTGGCTTTCACCACCCAAGAAAATTATTTTTCTGTGCCCCTGTCGAGCAGAGCCACAGAAGTGATCCCCGGAGTGACTATAGAGGTAGTTGTGTATGTGTCTTAGGCAAACGTGAAGGCCATGTAAGTACAGACAGCAAAATTATACTTATAGAAATATAGTACACAGTGAACCCTCAGTCATACATCTGGTAATAAATCTGATAATAAATAAATAAATAAATAACACAGTAATAGTGTGTCATCCCTCATACATATAATTAATATAAGCTCCACTATCTGAAGTGTTATTACTGACAGTGAATATAATCAGAAGTGGAACAACAGTAAAAGTGCATGGAATATCCTGTATTAGAACTCGAGACCATGTGTACGGCAGTCCTACACTTACACCTGTTGTCACAAGACAGTTGAAATAACACTTTTTCATGTTTTAGTTCAGTGTGTTCTGTAGCTAAGATTCTAGGGAGTTACACATACCTTTGTTTCTACTGGAATGGGTTCCCTTCAGTTAGCCCTGGCTCTGAGTTGAGAACGGCAGAGGTCTCACAGTTTCTGTAGTGTGTCCCTATCCACTCTGTAGAGCTCTACTATTTCCATGGCATGTAAGTTGTGAAAA